>NC_041061.1:24805267-24830267 GCF_900634775.1 Gouania willdenowi | reverse complement strand
CTAAAAAGGTAAAAAATATGACAACATTTTACTTAAAGTTTTATACATAATGCTGACATAATGACATGTGTCATTAACATGAATAAGGTGCCGTGAAGGCTGTCATTAAGTGTTTTTTGCTCAATTATGACACTTTTCTCTAAATTATGACATCTTTGGGAGCTATGTTGGCATGTTTTGGGTGAGGTGGAGGGATTTAGTGGGGTTAGGTAGGGTAGGTTAAGGTAACAAACAACACTTAATGACAGCCTTCACGACACCTTATGCTAATGACAGGTGTCATGTCATAATAATGACAGCGTAATGTCAGCCTTATGTATAAAACTTCCAGTAAAGTGTTACCAGAAACACTTTGGTTTCATCATGCAACACTTTATTCTCTAAATGTTTGCAACAGTTTCATTTTCAGACAAATGTTCATAGGAAAAGACCACGCCAACAGTGAAGCCCACTAAACGTCACAAACCAGACCACCATTCTCAGCCAATAGCAAAATTTGATTGTGATAGCTGGGTTTCAAGTTCAACCCATAGAAGCCTGTCACTCAACAAATGAAGACAAATTTTGATACGGTAATTGAACTAAGATTTCCAGAGTCGAACAAGAATCAATCAACAACACTACTTCCTACCCAAATACATTTGTTTTCTGCAGAAATAATGTGGTTTTGGGCTTAGTTACTCTTTATTTAAATATCACAATCAAAACACCAAATTTGGAGCATGTTGAACAAAAATCCTATGTGCGACACTCAAACACATTTGTCACAAGGTTTCAGTAAAATTGGAGATTGTTAATTTAATACAGAAATGTATCAAGCACAGTATTTGATTCCACTAAGGCTCTGACTATAGCTGTCATCTGTATTTATCTTTGTTATTTTGAAGCCTGACAAGTAAAATCAGATTTTAGATGGAGCTCATTCACGGTTACATGATGTTTTTTTTTAATTTGGAATGAGTTAGTCCGAATTAAATTATTCCGAATTAAATTATTCTGAATTAAAGTGTTCTGCTTCGTGTTTACATGGAAATAGTAATAGGTCTATAGTTCGCCAGTACAGAGGCATATTAGGTTAATATTACAGGTTAACATTAGGTGTGTTAATGCTACACAGTGTTTGAGAAGCTTCTTCTTTTCTTTCTTACATGACATTTCCTATTCACTATAAAACTATTACTATAAATAAACTGTACAATAATCTTTATTACGAGCCTACATCAGAGTTTTTTGACTCGGAGGTTTGAGAGCCCTCGTTTTGTGTTCCCTGGATAGTGGTTATTAGTACATGTATGGCTTATTGCATCAACGCTGGTATAACTGTATCTTTATTAATCTGAGAAAGAAATGATTGTGCCTGTGATGTTTAGTTGCCGTAAAGTTATTATCGGTCACTCATTAACAACATATGAGACTTAACTTGGACTTCAGGGCAGAGATTTCTAAGCATCTCTGGTATATACTATGTTTCAAAATTCCAGAAAAAGCACCTGGAGTGACATTGGCTCTATGAATCAGAACGCAATAGCAATTGTTTTTTGTTATTTGAGGGAGGGGGGGGGAATAAAATCATAATTGTTTTATTGTCATTCTTGTAAAGTGTTCAAAGTTCAGTGAAACTCATGACGGACGTCTTGGAACCATAAGAAACATGCTCTCTGTTGGTGACACAGGGCAATAAAAAGATCTGAATGGACATCCTGCTTCTTTATCTGTGACACTGGGAAAATTGTAAGAGACAGCTGTCTGCCCATTTAGTGACCCAACACTGCTGAACACAGGACTGGATCAGTTTGGATCTGATAGGTTTAGATATGGCCCGGTGTCTACATTTGCTGATCGTCTCATTTGCGCTTCTCTGCTTTTGCTCTGCTAATGGTAAGAATTCTCACAAATTCATTGGGTTTTCTGAACAAGTTTAAGAATGTTTTTTTGGGTTTTTTTTTATTTTTATTTAAATGCAAACAATGCTTTTGGGATAAGTGATTTCTTTAAAGCAAATCCAAAACTGCCTCTGAAAATGATTTTGCTTTGTTCATACTTTTCTAATGTTGGTTACTACAGCTGTTAATAATCCTTTTTTCCCCACATTATTTAAGGATATTTAATGTGTGATACACGTGGTTAACACTTGGTTAATCCCTCCAAAATATCTGTTTTGGGTGACTGTTGCTCAGTGATATAGTGGGTCATCCCAAGGGTTCGGGGTTTGAATCCTGCTGTATCCAAGTCATTGTCGTTGTGTTCTTGGGCAAGGCACTTTACCCACATTGCCTCGTATGAATGGGTATTCTGGACAAATGTTGGTGGTGGTCAGAGGGCCCGTCGTCACAAAATTGGCAGCCACGCTTCTGTCAGTCTGCCCCAGGGCAGCTGTGGCTATATTGTAGCTTACCACCACCGGCAGGACTGACGTGAGTGACTGGTGTGAATGAATAATGATTTCTGTAATGAGCTTTGAGTCTCCTTGAAAAAAGCACAAATATAAATCCAAGTCATTATTATTATTATTATTATTATTATTATTATTATTATTATTATTATTATTATTATTATTATTATTATTATTATTATTTTTATTATTGTTATTATCCAAGGTTACATTACCAGTTCCCTAAGAGACATTACAGTCAGGTTTGTTTAAAATAATGGCAGTTAGTGGAGAAGGGGATAGTGACAGAATGCACAATCTCTCCCAGCTACGCAGCAGTACCACTGTGAAATATCAATAGCCAACTATCAGAGCATAACTCAAACTCATGTTTGGACCAACCAGAACTAGATTGTATGACTACCTACTTGGGAAAAGATCATATTCAAGCCCAGGAACTGGTAATCCAGTAGAGGTGGGCAATACTCTAATATTTAGTCTCGATCTCGATTATTTTGTTAAAACGTAGGACAACATTTGGGCAAAGTTTACAAAGTTTAGAGGTGTCTACAAAATACTTTATTATCATTATAAACCATTCTATTCAAAAACAACAAAACATTTTCCCAAAACATTGTTATATGTGGATTTCTTTCTAATAAAACAAAGTCATTTGAGAGCAAATTACAATTATTTCTTTTTTAGCTACACTTGAGAAACTAAGAACACAAACATAGAATAATATTAACACCGCTCCTGTGGAATTGGCTAAGTAAAATAATTATGTAAGTCTTGAACTTGTTTACATTTCAGTAAATGCATTTTGTTTATTTTTTTACCTCTGTAATGTTATCAGTCTCTACACATTTCATATTGGTATCATATGATTAGTTAGAAGTTACCAGGTGCAGACTGTCACTGATCTCTAGGGACTCTCAAGATCAACTCAAGTTAGCCAGGAGTCAGAACAAGTGGGCCACCACCATTGCAGTTACCCAGGCAAAAGGTTTTCTTCGTACCAAAGACACCATTGGGAATACTGGAAAACAGGACGCAGAAACTACACATTTCCAGCAGTAGTTACTGTAAAATCCAGCCGTAATGAGAAGAGAACCATAATCCAGGATGAAGGAAGGAGACCTCACAACGCAAGGGGCCCGCGCCAGGAGAAACCTCCACTAGATGACCATCACATGGTGTGAGCTGTTTCAGATGGAGCACTTTAGCACATCTTTTTTTGACTCCGAACAGTATGCGACACATTACTGACCCCAAGTCACTTTACACAGTGGAATGAGGAAGAATCTACTGTTCAGGGTGTGTGGAGGTACAGGAATCATGGCGCACATTCGGTCAAGATGTAGGACTGCACTGACCCAGGGTAGATAGGATAGCAAGAACACTGCTATAGTGACGTTACCCAATGCACCACTAAAATGACACTAAAAACCCTATATTTACCCTTTTATTGAAAAGAAATCTCACCAAAGACCTTAAGCAAAACAATACATATTGTTACAGAAAAGACTCACAAACCTTTACTAAAATCTCACACCCTAAAGTCAAAAGCAAAGTCCAAAGAGTAAAACATATTAACACTAGAGGGCAGTGGTGGACAGAAACAAGGAAATTTACTCAAGTACTGTATTTGATTGTTGTATAAATTAACATGTAGCAAATTATGCATCAGTGTTATTTTTAATTCCACTTATAATGATGAAAATTCTGTTCGATATTATTAAATTACTTTCACTACTTAAATTTGCTTTTATGGAAATACTTCATTCTTTCACTTGAGTAATGTTGTGATTGAGCTACTTTACTTTTATTGGACTATCTGTACGTTCACTCAAGTAATGAAGTTGAGGTTAGGGACAATGAAGCTACAATGAAGCTTGCTCTTTGTTTTTTATTTAAAAATGACCAGTAACTATTTTTATGTTTGTTCTAGAATATTTCGCAATCAGTGATCATCAACAATGGCACCCATTTTCCCTGTTGGAGGAATTGGGATCTGGAGAAACAACAGAAGCCCCTACCACCCCTAAACCAGTCACAACAGTGACAGTCACAACAGCCACAGTTCTTGTTTGCCAAAATGGTGGGACGTTCAATGGATTGAAGTGCATCTGTAGTCCTGAATACAGTGGGGAATTGTGCCAAAATCTGGAAACCATTTTTGAACCAGGTACCGTAAGCCCTTGTAAACCATCTCTTAATTTTTTATTGACCAATACTAAGCAACATTTGTTGTCATTGGAAGTTTAATTGTGTCCTACAAGTGTGCGTTTCTGTGAAGACACTTTTAACAGGTCTGTGGAAGTTGTTGCTGAGATTAAAGCCAACTATGAGGAGGACTTTGCTGACCAAGAAACAGACCGGTTCAAGGAATTTGCCAAAAACTTCACAGAAAAGGTAAAGTAAATTGTAGAATTATTCTGATAGATTTGAAAAGTAAAGTGAAGCACATAAAATCACAAGTCATCATAACAAGTGCATCATAACAAGCGGGACATTTGCGGCTGGATACGCACTTGACCCATGGAATAAGTGGCGAGTTGTGTGTCTGTCCGTCTTTTACGTGGCGGACATCTGCATGATTGGAATAATGATAGTAGGCATGCTGCTGATCGGAGCTGGTGGCTTCCTAATCTATAGAAAAGTCCGTACTACGGAGAGCTGGCGACTGTCTTGGAAAAGCTGCCAGTGATTTCTGAAGGCTGTAGCAGGGCTCTGAACACTCAGACTCGTGTTGATCGATATCAAAAGCAAGCAAGAGCTGCTTATGGATCGTCTACGTGTTATGGAAAACAATTGGCAGAAGTTGGAGACACAATTGAGGGCACATATGGAAGTGCAGCGGTGGCGCACACCTGATTTCTTGGGCTTTGTACTCCTTATTAGCGCGTGGAGTGACGTTTGCACACGTTTTATTACCACTAAACCTTTTGTGAATCCGCCCCTCACTGCGGAGTCCTTGACTGAGGCCTAAGTGTTGTGTGATGTGTACAATTGTTTTATTTCACATATGCAATAAATTCAATCCAGGAAATACAACCCTTGATAACAGATTATGATTCATTGAGTAATGTATCAATTCAATATTAATTGAAAAGTTACCTTCATTGATTCCATTATCCCAAGGATAATTGTGCTTTAAAGTGTTCTTTTGTTATTCTTACAGATGCACCCCTATTACAAACAAAAGCTAGATAACCTAAAGGAGGTTGTAGTCAATGCTTTAAGGTAAAACAACCATCATCACTCTGTCTATACTTTGTAAACACTCAAACTGCAGCAATAGAAATGTGTTGGTTTTGACACGAGTCAATCACTTTTTCTGAAAGTTTTTATTTATTTATTTATTCACAGGAGAGGAAGTTCTTTGGTTAGAATGCAGTTTACAAACACAAGGAAAGAGGTAAAGGAAATCAATCCCTTTCCAGCGATGTGTCAAATTAAAACTCATTCACTGAGTAACTAATCTGTTGTTATTTCAGGTGCCATTGTCTGATAAGGCCACCGCGGAAAGGTAAACGGGCGCATGAAGAATTTAAAACAATACATTGTTAGCAAGGCTCTGTTCAAGAAAATGTACAATGTGCTGAGTTTTGAGGACTAAAAGTTTTCGTCATAATGTTTGCAGACTCATTTCTTTTAAATGACAATAACTAGATTAAGACTAAATGAAAAAAAAAAAAAAAACTTATCTGAAAACTCAATCCAAATATATTTTTATTTTTGTGGACTAATAAAACCGGAACAGTGATTTTGTCACACGAGACAAAATTATTATTATTATTTAAATGGGAGCTTAAATAGGGTCATCTGATATTTTGGAAAAATTTAAATAGATTTTTTCAATTCTTTGATGATTATTCTTTTTTTTAATTATTATTTATTTTTTATTAAAACAACACACAGTCTCATATTTACAGAAGAGGATTAGGGCCACTGGAAAAAACAAGACTCGAACAAGAAGTTAAGACCAAAAAAAAAAAAAAAAAAAGACAACAAAAAATAAATACATAAACTAAATAAAAATGAAGACAAAAAAAAAATATATATATATATGTAATTACAGTTGTGTGTTGTTGTTTTCTTCCAGTGGCCCTAATCCTCTTCGTCACCATATTGCTATATTTTCACTTTATACAATATAAATCTAGTTCAGCTAAAATACAGTAGAATAAATAAATACAAAATATGGGTTCAAACATGATCAAAAACAAGCAAAACTTTGGGATCACCCAGAAATTCTTGATCTCAAAATGAGGTCACAAAAATACAAAAGATCACTACAAAATACACACACAAAAAACAGAGAAACATACAAAACGACATAAGAAACGACTCCAAAAACACACACTGAGAGAAAACGATTTAAATAATACCAACAACAACAAAAAGACAAAGTAAGAGATAATTATTTACAAAGTGAGATTCTTTAAAATGTGTGTTATTACTCGTTCATTCCATCATTATGTTCTATAGATGTTTTTAAAAAGAATTCTAAGCACATTGTTGTAGTTGGACAAAGGGGGTACTAGGATTCAGAAATAAGAGAAAGGGGGTACTTGAGCCAAAAAATATTGAGAATCACAGCTGTAAATCAGATTAAATGTGCAGATAAAAGAGGACTTCAATCAGACCAAGTGGCATCAATAAAAGCACCGTAAACCCCAATGTTCAAAGTCATTAAACAAATTAAATAGTTTATACTCAAAAGTTATAGAAAAAGTTCAACTTACTCAATTATGTCAAGTTGGTGTAACATGTTCTTCCTTTTTGAGTAATTTCAACTAATATTTTTTGAGTAAATGGAACTATATTTGTTTATAAGTAAGCATAACTTAAAAACACAACTTAAATATAACCTAATAGAAATAAGTAATTACATGCTAAGGATGATAAAGTACTATTGTTTCAAATAGGGATTATTTAAAAATTAACGAAATTCATATTGCACTTTAATTTAACTGTTATCACAAAGTACAAGTAGCCAGTCACCCAACCTTGTAAGTTCTGGAAAATTGTGACTTTTAAGTTCATCAACTTAATTATTTTTTTAGTTCTGGTAACTTATTCTTGTCTACAGTGTGTGACAAAAGGCAATGACTCAATCGAATCACATGAACTCTGTCTCTGAAATAGTGATATCTTGTTTAAATGGACGGATTGGGACTTTTAAACACGACTGAAAGTTGGGTAGATTTCACTATCAAAAAGTGCATGAGAAGAAAATGGCATCTGGAAACATCTGGAAACATCTGGACATCTGTTCAGTGTGTCACAAAGCATCATAGATGATGGGGTTCTTAGTTGATTCTGCTGGGAAAAAAACCAAAAAAAAAAAACATCATGGAGTAGTTCTGTTATAACATAAAGACAAACGATCACCCAAACATACCCTAACCACGTTACACACATCATCTGCGACTGTGATAACCACTCCACCATTGTTTCTCTTGTGGTTAAATTCTACTGACATGCTGTGTTCTTTTTTTAGCGTCATTGTTGATCATGAAGTTGTTCTGATCATACCAAACGAAGTTGGTGCTGAAGATCTGTTTCAAAACAGTGTTGTTACCCTGAAGAACGCTACCACACAACTTGTAAACTGCACAGGTAAAACAGATCACATTGAAACTGTCTTCATTTCACTTTTTTTTTTAATCACACTTACATTACTTTTGGTTTTGTGAATTCTCAGAATGTCCATTTGAGGTTGTAGCTGCACCAAATATCACTGGAGGAGAGATTAATAAAGAATGTAAGTAATACTGCAGTGTGTGTGTGTGTGTGTGTGTGTGTGTGTGTGTGTGTGTGTGTGTGTGCGTGTGTGTGTTCTTCTATAAGGAGTTAATCAGTGTGAGCTAGGGGTGGGATGAGACAATGAAAATCGTAAAATCATTGCATACAATATGTATGGAAAGACAAAAAGACCAACAAAAAAAAAACATTCTTTTATTTGACGTTAACTCTGCCCATATTTTATATATTCTGGGTGTGACTTTTTCAACTCAATAGGAATATAAAAACATATAAACAATGATACCCCAGTAGGAGTGTGACGATACGGCGATACGGCGATATATTGCGATATTTTTCGCACGATCGATTATAGATATGCTCGCGCTAAGTATTGATTTTTTTTTAATTATTATTATTATTTTCTAATTTTTGTTTTTATTTATTTTTTTGGATTTAAGATTTAATTTTTTATTTTCAAAACCTTTTCTGCTTTTTCACTAAAATGTGCAGGGAGGTCTTCACAGAAATGTTGTCACTGTTGAAAGAACCAATATATTGTTTACTGGAATATTGCACTGTACTGGTGTGACTGGTAAGAAAGACCCTATGTTTTGTTTACATAAAGCACTATTGGAGATACTTATTCGTTTACATTGGTATGTTGACACTTATTTGCAGAAATGTTGCACTAAAATAGTGTCACTGTTCATAGGACACTTTTTCAAATTATTGTCTTTCAGAGATATAAAATAAAAATTGTATTTTTTCACTTAACATTTTTTTCTTGTTATATCATAGATTAACGTAGATTGGTTTCTGACCAATATATCGATAATCACAGTATCGTCATATTGTGAGATAATCGTTATCGTGAGCTGTGTATCGTGTATCGTATCGTATCTTATCATGAGGTACCCAGAGGTTTCCACCCCTATACCCCGGCATCGCAATACCACTTGTACCCTCAACTACACCTGTTGTGACATTTTAATATCGCAATCACTTGTCGCAAGACATATCGTCCCACATTTAGTGTTAACCCTGCAATATCAAAGGTCAGAATGTTATGGCAGTTTTTCTGGTGTATAATATAAAGAGCCACGCACAAACTAATTAGATGTTTTTTTCTTGTTTCTCAGCTGTCTGTAAAAGTGACCCAGAGCAGAATTTTTTACTTGAAGCACATGAAGAAGACGGGAAAATCCTTTGTTTGACTCAGTGTGATGATCGACATACTGAAAGAAAAACATGCAACAATGATGGAAAATGCAACATGGTAAAAAATGTTGGACCTGTTTGCATGTGAGTACATTTTCTGTCTCTTTGAAGACTATTATGTGACAAAAAGCCCAACAACAGAAGTGACTATTTTCAACAATGACTTCATAAAACCATTTCTGGGGATTTTTTTCTGCTTTATATAAACAGACATGCTGCATTCAGTTTTTGTTTTTCAGGAGGGACTATGCACAAAGTGAGACAGGGGACATACAGTATATAAGCATTAGAAACACAACATCATTTATTGTCTTTTGAGTTTGGTCTGAGGGTTCTTTTGGTAAAGTTATGTCGATCCCCTAGGGGTGGGAACCTCTGAGTACCTCACGATATGACACGCGATACACAGCTCACGATAATGATTATCTCACGATATGACGATACTGCGATTATCGATATATTGGTCAGAAATCAATCTACGATAATCTATGACATAACAAGAAAAAAAAATTAAGTGAAAAAATAAAATTTGTATTTTATATCTCTGAAAGACAACAAATTGAAAAAGTGTCCCATGAACAGTGACAATATTTTAGTGCAACGTTTCTGTAAATAAGTGTCAACATACCAATGTAAGTGAATAAGTATCTCCAATAGTGCTTTATGTAAACAAAACATAGTGTCTTTCTTACCAGTGACACCAGTACAGTGCAATATTCCAGTAAACAATATACTGGTTCCTTCAACAAAATATGACAAAATTTCTGTGAAGACGTTCCTGCACATTTTAGTGAAAAAGCAGAAAAGGTTTTGAAAATAATAAAATAAATCTTAAATCCAAAAAAACAAAAAAAAACAAAATATATTAATTTTTTTTAAAATTGCTACTTATGTGCGAGCATATCGATAATCGATCGTGCGGAAAAATATCGCCGCATTGAGATATTGTCACGCCCTATTTGCTTGTGGGGTTTGGAGCTACAGATGCTGAAGCCTTTAGCTTTTAGCTTTAATAGAGACCATAATTATATTCTTCACATAAAATTTGGGTTTTCTATTTGTTTTATTTAATTTATTTATTTTAAGGTTTCCTGTGTGTTTTTACACTCCCCGGTCAGTTTGTTGAGATGAAGTAGTTTCCTTCCACCCTTCTGTTTCCATCCAGGCAACCTGATTACCTTGCTTTATTTAAGGTGTGCATGACATTTTTTTTGTCAGCCATAATTTTTGTGTCATGGAAAAAGTTTAAAACCGTGTCCATGAATTAAACCAACAGCTGGTGAGAAACGCCAGGGTGTGGGGAGACAGAAGGAATCCAGCACCCACTATAAATGACAAGGAGACGAATACAACGATTTATGCACCCAGAGTAATTGTTTACCTGTCAAGAACCATTAGAGAGGAAATACAAAATAACAGACAAGAACAGACAAGAGAAGGAAAATAAATCATATCTGAAAATAAAAAGCAGGAGTACATCAAATGTAGCTACTGACCTAACTTCTGTGACGATAACTAACCCCATGTTGCTTTGCTGTGCTTCTCAGGTGTCCAGGGTCTACTTGGTATCTTGGTGATGATTGCAATAACCCTATACATAAGCAGGCTTTCTACATAGGGCTAAGTGTGACATTGGTTTGTCTATTAGTGACTGTGGGAGCCCTGACTGCCTATATGCTCGTCTACAAACGCACACGAAATCAGTAAGTCACACACTGCCCAGGCAGGAGTCCAGAAGTGTAATGTTCAAACCAAGAAAGACCTTTTCAGATCATCCTAAATTCAGATTGTTAATTCAATAACTCACTAGACTAAATGTATATATATTTACCTCTGCAAAGCGCGAAGCACAGAGCGGTAAGATTAATGTCTACGTTTATCCGTCTGTCAGTCTGTCTGTTTGCAAGATAACTTGAAAAGTTATGAATGGATTTGGATGAAATTTTCAGGAAAATTGATAAATGACACAAAGAACGAGTGATTAAATCTTGGTGATGTTCTGACTACCAAAAGAAAATATATAGAGATACATATATCCCATTCATTTTCCCATCTACACTATGGAACTTCTTGTTGATGATGTCATAGGTTCTCAGAGCATGCTTCGCTGAAGATGTCATCAGTGTTTGAAGAACAAAACAGTTACTGGCCCTCACAGAGCATGATTGGTAACAAGCTCTACAGTGATGATGTCATCAGTTGGAACATTTGAACTTTTTTCATACTACACTGATGATGTCATCACTGTGGATCTTCTTGTTGATGATGTCATAGGTTCGCTCAGAGTAGCTCAGTGTTTGACAGGTAGTCATGGTAACACAGCTCAATGTTGACAGGTAGTCAGGTAATCCTGAGTTTACCATGTTAGCGTGACCGGAGCGTGTTAGCTGAGCTTGGGCTGCTTGGCACACTTTAAAGAGGGAGTGGTCCAGGACATGATCACCTTAACTGGTTACTGTGATCAGGATTTTGTTGTATTGATATACAACCTAAACTCATGACCATAATTTGAAAACTAAAACATTTGTGCTACACCTCTATCATAGCTCTCACTTCTCAGCGGCCCAAATGTAAAATAGAAAAAATATATCTGAAAGGGAGTTGATTAGTTTACAAATTTAGCAGATTTAAAAAAAAAAAGCTTTGGTTCAGTCCATGTTAATCTTATTTTGTAAGTAGTTTATTGTTAAATCCATGCTCATTACATTTACAATCAAAACACTAAATAAGACGAATTGAACTAGATCCTAGAACATACAATACTGAATTCCGGTCTTGGTTTTACCATCACATAGTCCCCATAGTGTGTACATGTAATATGACTTCATGTTTTGTACACCATATTTTAATAATATTAACACATTTCATTGCGTTGCATTTTTTTTTTTGCTATGGCTTCCCAGATTCTCTAAAAACTGGTTATCTTTATTATCAGACGACATTTTAGGATTACACACTATTTGATCTTTGTAAAGATGAAATGGTACACAGTTTAAAATCAGGGTCTTACTGTTTCTGCAGAAAAAAAGATGTAAAGGAGAAACTGGTGAAACAGTGGCTGAATGAGGACATTCAATGGTCCAGAACCAACAGTGCGATGGATAGACATGACACTGGTAAGTGTGTTGGTATGACTACATCTAAGTTTGAACTGACAAAGTTCAAATGTAAAATGTCCTTCTCAGTCCAAACAACATGCAAAATAACTTTAATAGCAAGCTCTATTAAAAGATTAGTACAGGCTAAAGTTCATCAGAATTACCGTTATCAGATAAAAACGTAGACCTTTGGAGTGTCATAAATAGATGCATAGAAGTGTTTTTCATTCAACCCTTACAGTAATTTCTTATGCTTCTTTGTCAGACAACACCATTTTTGTTCTCGTTAGTTCCCGAAATTTCCCAGGATTTCATCTCGTGATGAGGTGAAGTTTTGATTCAATTTCAGCCAGATTCTAATCTCTCCGTATAAGCCCCAAAATAAACATCTGCCATTGTTTTGCCACATTGAAAGCACCAGAAATGTCACTTTAGCGCCAAACACAAGAAACCCCATGTACAAATGAAGTTAAACCACTTTTATGCATCCGTCTACGGGACTTCACATCCCACAATGCAATGTGTGAAACTTTACTGACAATGTCAATAGGAGAGGCTGCAGTGGAGGTCAAAACACATTTTTGAGGGAAATCTAAGACAGAAGGTGAAGCTAATGTAACATGCCGTCTAGGTGTGGGTGTAGTTTTCTATCCTGTCTTTCTTTTCAAACATGACGCGACCCTGTGGCTGCGTTTCTTAAAGGAGTTCAGAGGAATGATCCGAATCGACCCTCTCAGATGAGGTTTCCCTCACCGTCTCATGCAGCACCACACTTGGATTCTGCTTCCTCAGCTTCACCCTACAACAACTTAGACCGTCAGGTCAGTACTTGCATAAAAGGGCACATGCTTTGTGTATGTGCTTTTTCACAAAAAAAAAAAAAAAAAAAACACATTTAAAGCATTCTTTGTTTTTATTTTCCCAGATAAGAATCAACAGGCCTCAGATCAGAACATCATGGGATGACTGATCATTGCACCAGAACCTGAGCCTTCCTTTTTCCTTCCACTGTAAACTCTTAATAACGCATTTGCTAGCTGCTGTATAAATGATTTTAGTGCAATAAACTACTATGTAGGATTTTTAAATTCATTTAAATCGAAGGAGACCCAGACATGACATGATTTAAAAAAACAAGCGTGGCCAGTCAACGAGAACCAGGGTGCTACGCTGCCCTGTGTTGCTTTTATTTATGTTCTACAACCTTCAAAAGTGTCAATGTGTGATTGTGTGTACAGCTCTGTGTACAGAAGCATCACATGTATAACACTGGACTTTCGGCGCAAAGTGGACTCACTGCGGCTGTTGGAAACAGGAAATGATGTGTTTTTGACCTTTCCCCACTCTATGTGTTTTTATTGTATCTTAAAATGTACAAATGGCTTATATAAGTGCCCTTTTAGCTGAGTGGTTAAAGGCTCCTTTTTCTTCTCATTGGCATAGGATCGATACCCTCCGTTGAAGCAACTTAGTGTTTTTTTTTTTTTTTTTTTTAAATGAGACATACATGTACACATGTTCATTGTTTCATCACATTAGACAGATTATAGATTTGAAAATACATACAAGTAAAAATAAGTGTGTAACACCTGGGAACACTGACCACTGGGAATTACATTAATATTATTGATCAGAATTTCGTGGCCACAAAGTCGCGTTTTTGTGGCCACAATTAATATTTTTTTTTTTTAGCATGTCATGTCTGGAGCTCTGTATCCATAAACCTGCAATGGCAGAGGTGGTGTCGAGTGAACCTCTCTGAGTAACATATCATCTGTTTGTGTCTTTCACTGCTGTTGTGTGAGGTTTGTGGTAAAAGCCCAGAAGTAATCATAACTAGGGTCAGTGATATCAACCACAGTTAGGCTCTGCTCGTGTACTTTAACTTGGAGTACTTCTACACAATTTTTGTTTACTAGTGCGTAAGTACACTTTACTAATGAAGTAAAAAGTATCACTAATACTACTTAGTAAGCCTTATATGCTAATATGGGGGCAGGAAAAGTAAATTCAGGCTTGCTATTGGCTTTCAAGAATATTACGACCGTATTTTACCCCTCTTTCCCGCCATCTTCCCGTATTAGTATTTTCCCGTAATTATCCTGTATTTTAATGTCATAATTTAAAGATGCCTTACTAAACTGAATGCCGTCACTAGCCTTGCGAGAACTGCCACCTGAACTGGCCTGAGTGGCAGTTCTCGCGAGATTAGTGCCGTCAGCGGCAACAAACCCGGAAACAACTCAGAAAAGAGATGATGAATGAAGACGTTCCGGCTGTTTTATAATTTAGCATTTATCGCTAGAGCGATATATCGAGATTCAAGATGTATCGAGTTTTCTATTTTGGCGATATAGAAAACTATAATATTTCATACATCATATGAAACAAAATACTAGTTTTAGGAGTCGCTGCTTTTACTTCTCAGAACAACATGTAAAGCTCAGTTAGATGATTAATGAGTGGCACATATTGATCAGCTGTTTGTTAATAAATGTCCCTGTGTGGCATTTTGCATCAGCAAATTGACCTCATAATTGCCTTTCTGGTCAGATTTTATTTGATAAAATGATCTAGATTTATATCATATATCACCATTTTGAGAAAATATATTGAGTCCATATTGCCCAGCCCTAGTAGGAATGTTCACAGCATTTCAATGTTAATAAAGGTCGACCTACCAGATTCTAATCACATCATTGTATTTAATAAGTGGTTGATAAGTGGGTAATTTAGATTTCTTGTACACCTATCTTAAAATATAAGATATATAAGAAACTTAATGTTGGTTGGGCGGGCTGGACGGATCGTAGTGGGCGCCAGAAAATTTCCCTTATTTTCAAATCCAAAACTTGACAGGTATGCTAATACATCATTTGCATTTGGTGAATATTTTGTGGCTTACTAGATTATAAACAGTCTACTAGTACTACTAGTGAGATTTTGAGTGTACTAGTAAACCAGTTATTTTTCTAGTACTACCACCTAGTAGACAATTTTGCTACTAGTAGTATTAGTAAAGCTTTGAGTCTTTTCTTGTAACATATTTTAAGTCTACCAATTGTATGATTTTTTTGCTTTGCTAGTAAGATTTACACGCACACGAGTGCACCAAAAACCTTTACTATGAAAACTCAATTGTTGTTAGTATTACTAGTACACTAAAAATCTCACTATAGTACTAGTGGACAATTCAGAAGTCTACTAAAAGTCCTAGTAAAGCCAAAAGATTCACTAGTAATAGTGATTCTCTTCACTACCAGCTCTAAGTCAGCATGACTCAACAAGCACACACACCCACATTTTGTTGATTTCACAAGACGTGTAAGCTAAGATAACAGAGTACCACAGAAAACGTAGCTTACAGACCTAATGTATATGAAGTTAGAACCAAATCCAGCTCCCTGATTAATTGTAATACTTTTCAAAGCCAATAACAAGCCTGATATTTCATTTTCACCATCCCCTTATTAGAATATAAAGCTTACAAGTTACAAGTGACACTTTTTACTTCTCAAGTAAAGTGTACTTGCGTACTAGTAAGCCAAAATTGAGGACATTGTACTCCAAAGTTGAGTACTGGTAGAGCTTGACCATGGTTGATGCTGTGATGGCATTGCACTAGCAGCTCGCCAATGAACAGATGCTGTGCTGTGACCCAAACCTAAACAAAGTTGGGCTTTGAGATGGACTGGGAAAATACTGTACCTAACTATACAACAGTAGTTTTACTAATGTCTGTCAGATGTGTTTTAGTTATATTTTATTATGGTATGTATTGTTTAAAAGCTCAGCTCTAATAAATCGTGAAAAAAAAAGATTTGTTTTCAAACATCTTTATTACTACAGTGAGTGAGGTATTAAATATCCCCAAATAACACAAAGGTCTATCTTTGGTTGTGCTAACATAAAATGCAGAATCCATAAGTGGCCTTCGAGCGCCTCCTTGTGGATAGTGTTGTAAGATGCAAGTTCTAATCTATGGTTTTTAATAATTATTCTAAAAGAATTTGTTCCAAAAAGAGAACATTGGAGAAGAATTCCCCCTTAGCAGTGTTTAATGACACATTATGTCTGCTGTGCCTCCTGTAATACATATAGTGAGGGTATGCCGCAAATTATTTTTCTGGGAAGATGCACCAAAAAGAAAGAAAATACATGTACACGCATGCATGCACGCACACACACACACACACACACACACCTCACCTTGGGGAAGTCGTGCAACCCACCAGTGGTTTGGGAATAAAGAACTAACTAACACTAACCCAGATCACCTGGATATGTAGAGTGGAACGAATGACTAATTAGTTATAGAGATGGTTTATAAACTAATTATTAACCATTAGTAAAGTATTAATTATCTATCTAAAACATGTTAATAGATGCTTTTAAAAAGCATTATTAAGGGATTATAATCTTCAGTTCCAACTTTATAATAACATCCAAATAATGATAATAGATGCTTCATAAAACATTTATAAACTATTAACAAATATTTGTTCTTTGTGTCTGTAATATTTATAGATGTTTTATAAACCATAATTAAGGTCTACTAATCCTTTCATTAACAAACACTATATAAAGTGTATATGTTATAATGTGTGCATCTATAAACTGTTAATATAACATCATTATAACATTACAAATCATTAAAAAACATTATTAACTATCATTTCATTGTTTGTTAACAGTAAATAACTATTAACTAAAGGTTAATTAACTAATTATTTACCATTATTTACCCTTTATAGATGATGGTTATTATAAAATGTTACCGAAAATTGCTTTTATAAATAAAATATTGATATTTATATTGAATAAATAAATGAGAATTACAGTTCAGCTCTCAATAATGACATTTTCAGGCATCATATTTTAATTCAACAGGGAAATGGAGAATGAGTGAAGTCTGATTGTAGAAGAGCTGAGCTTAAATGGAGAACAACAAAACTCCAAATTCATCTAGACCTGTACAAAATGAGTCTGCGTAAATTCAATGATGGCTTGTGCGAGGCAGCAATATTTTTCTGAAATGATTGCTAAAAATCTCACACATTGTTTTCTGTAATTGAAAAGCTGATTCAGGAAAAGCTCCCGTTCTCATTTTATTGGATCTAAGTGCTGCATTTGACACTGTGGCCTGTGGGAATGTGTAAAAGGTAAATGTGACTAATAGGGGCGGATTCACTCAAGGTTTAGGGGTATTAGGATTGTGCAAACGTCACTACACACACTAATAAGGGGTAGAAACATAAGGGAATCAGGGTTGCGCATCTGCTGCACATCACAATGTGACCACAATCCATTTGGCCTGTTTCCCTCTGATGAATACGTAATGTGGGCAAATGCAAATAAATGTTTTCTGAGCTAAAAATAGTACAACTCAGAGGCAGATGCAAACTCACACGCAGAGATCATATCTGCAGTAAATGTTGACACAATACAAAGAGATGAAAAAAGGCTCCAGTTAAGCTTGGATTTTTAGTATCATAAAATTATTTGAATAAAACAATAGTCAATATTAAAGCCACTGAAAAAAAAAATGCAGAATAAAGTGTGTCTTCCTCTGTTTTGACTCAAACTCTCGTGTCACGTTGATGGCAAGGAGCATCAGGCCAGAATCAGCTGAGTAATTCACGCAGCGAGGGCACAAGGTTCACATCTGGGAGTGTGCGTGACAAGAGCTACTCAGGAGCTCAGACCTGTTGGATGATGCTCAGGTAAATGGTGAAGACTGATGGATCTATTGCTGCATTAAATCAGATCAATAGCATCAACAGATCAATAGGACGGTTTGTGTCCAAAGCATGTTTTCCACGGACCAATAAGAGCAAAGTTACACGACCTGACTGAGCAGCCACAATCAATTTAGGGGAAAAGATAACATTAGGTTTTAAAGTTTAGTAAACAGCCCTTGTATTTGTTTATTTTGTTTTCTACATTATTGAATGTTTGTGCAGCAGACAGAGAAGCCTCTACTTTATCTTCCTCAAATGTCATTTTGTGCTTCTGTGCACTCACTTCTCCACAATGAACGAGCAAAATGTTGGTTTAAAAGGGTGGTCTCAACCACGTCTGTCTGCACACCAATTTGTGCCGCAATGTTAGTGAATTCCCCACAGCAGGTGAGGAAACAGCGCCACCAAAGGATTTAGGGATGCACTTGGTTTACGACCCTTTATTTCAGATCTTAGTGGATCCGCCCCATAGTGTAAAACACTTTGGGACTAAAGTTCAAAACTTTTTGAGATATCCTGCTGACAAACGGACAGATAGACAAACGTCAGTAAAAACATTACCTTCTTGGCGGAGGTAATAAAGGTAGGCTTACAGTGCTAGACTTAAATGAGACTCTAAAATGTGGATATAACTACATCTAATCTTTGGCGAGTGACTAAATCAGGGGTCTGCAACCTTTACTCTCAAAGGAGCCATTTTGCCTAATCTCACCTGGATTAAAGTCAATCCGGAGCCAAAAAATGCTTTCTTAGTAAAGACAATATAGTGTATAAAATGCTATACAGTTCAAACTATATCAACTCATTTCATGTAAAAAAAATGTTTTAAGTTAGTGTATTTGAAGGGCTACAACACATGATCATGTTGGTCACCACATGCTAAGTGATTATTTCTTGCAACATTGGATATTAAACTATATTTAAAGAAATCTGTCCCCACACAAATAGAATATTTTCTTCCAGAATATTCTTTTTGTTAGTTTTCTTACAAGAAATTTAAAGCCTGGTAAGTTGATGGTCTGTAGAGGTTTCAGGAGGCGACGTATGTGATTTATTTTTAGGTTAACAAATTGTTTTATCATAATTCTATTTCAAGTTAATGTCATTAGTCATCAATGCCCTCTGTAAGAAATAACAATTAATTATTATTATTATATTTTTTAAGCTATAGGGAGCCATTGCAAATGTGTCAAAGAGCCACATGAGGCTCCAGAGCAGCAGGTTGCAGACGTCTGGACTAAATGATATGTAATTACAGGATTCTTTACTGGTCAGTTCTGGTCAGACTAAGCAGGCCGGATACCATTGTACACTGATAGCATTCACCAAGGCCTCTGCCTGTTATGGCTACCGCTATCAGCAACATACATGACCCTGAGAGCACTGAACAATAGCAGATCCACTGAGGCACACACACTGAAAGCCTGTTAACCTCCAAATCCAAGATCTGTTCCTCAAACCCTTTGACCAAATAAACCCTGTGTCCGCATCTGACCAGCAACCCTAAAGCTTGACTCCGTCTCATTCATCCAGACCACCACAACACTAAAGTATACCTGTCAAGTTTTGGATTTGAAAATAAGGGAAATTTTCCAAAACAAAATTAGAAAATGTGTTTAGTGGATTCAGAGAAAAGTCATTGCTGCAGTGATTTAGACAAGTATTGTGCAAGTATTGCCATTAGAATAAGACCATGATGGAGAGCAGTTTGAGTGATGGTAATAGAAATGACACTGCAAATATTGAAAATAGGAAGTAAGAGCAGCTGAGGGAGGAAAGATTGATGTGTCATGCCCAGTCAGTGTTGAGGCAGATTCAATTAGATAATTAGTCCAGATCAGCTGCTCACATCCTCCTCAACACCATTTGAGTTTTGCCTGAGAAAGCTGTTTCTCTGCCTGCTGAATAAATACCCGCATTCAGAATTGTCTGAAATCCTGCATAAAACTGTGGTACATCCCATCCAACACAAAGTTATACAGTAATCTACATACCAAACAGAAGAATTTACTGTATACAGTTACAGTAAAAAAAAAAAAAAAAATTGTACTACTGTACTCAATGAGTCACCTACTCTCATTTTGGAAAGTCTGGAGGATGGAGGCTACTGTGAATCTGCTTCGATTTGGCTGTACCCGTTGCCCAGACTCCCTCATTTTAAGACCACATGATCAACCAAAGTGGCTCAGATCTCATCAAAGATTACAGTTCTTTGTTTTCCTCATCCTCATTCTCCTCCTCTTACTATCACTCCTCTGGCTCTGTCTGTGTTTTCAATGTTGGCATCCGTTGCTCTAAAAACAGAAAAGCTTGCCTGTTGCCCTTATGTTAAAGTTTTAAATGCTCAATCCAAAACTATGTAACAGGAGTTTGCCCATGTGATGAGTCAATGTGCACAGTAGGGCAATTAACTTTGAGAATTTTGAGAGTGCGTTCCTTTTGAAAATAAAACAAAAAAAATTGTGCCAAATGCAGAGAATTGTGTGCTGTGCTTTGAAAAGTGTATGTCACAATTGAAATGTAAGTGTAAGTGTAAGTGCAGGAACTGTGCTTGTTGTTTATGCAGAATTGGTTCAGGTGGTTGGTGCATGAGTTACATACTGTGGTCATTGCGTCTCAAGTACCAGTATTTAACTTGAAGCTTCTTTACTTATCAGTCTGCACAGAAGATGCTGGCTCACTCCTTACTTTGGGTCCTGGCCAGTGCTTGAGTAGAAGGAAACACAGAGGGAGACAACACCAAGTATACCCAGCTGCAGCCGCGGAACTGTAGACGCCCCTACAATCACGCCCCTTACTACAAAACCAAGCCCACACAAGCAATTTTTCAATGCGCTGAGCCCACATGTGCGACAGTGGCCGGTGAAGCAATTTTTCAACGTAACCTCGAATTTAGCCAGGAAGTAGAGGCAGTAGCGGTTAGGTTTAGTAAAAATAGGATGGCAAGTATTTCAAAGTTTGCAAAATTTGCCAGAAAAGTGGAGGCGGTAGGAGGTTAGTGAAACGGTTCATGTCCAGGTATTGGCTCAGGGGGATCGATTGGGTGTAAATTGTAGGGGGCGTTGCTTGTACAGTTCCGCGGCTGCAGCTAGACCCTTCTCGACAAAACACAGCCTCCAAATTCCTGACGTGAAAATGAAATTACTGTAATTTCCGGGCTATAAAGCGCACTGTTTTATTGGCCGCATTACAATAATTTAGCAATTTTTTAAGAAAAATCCACACAAATGCCGCAGCCTAACATAGGCTGCACCCTATTAGCTGATGAGGGTGCCCGTCAGACAACTCGGCCAATCAGAACGGGTAGGTATGCGGGCTGCTGTACTCAAGTTAGGTTTCACGGAAGCGTCCGTTTCAACTGACAAGTTTCCTTTACTACATGAAGTTAGCTCCTCACTGCCCCACGTCTACATATCAGTCCATTTACAGCTTTTTATGGTCACTTTTTACTGGAACCAGACTGATACACCGCTTCGTCCGCTCTCCTTACCGTGAACTACCGTAGAGTGATCACAGTGAGTCGGACTCTGAGTCAGGATACGGACGCAATCGCTTCTGAACAAATCCAAAGTGGTGATTTGACAACTTCGTGTTTTTATGCTACTATTACAAACTGGTTGACTTCTACTGTAGATGGAGCGGTGATCAGAACAGCTAGTATCCAGGCTGTTCTGTTCTCCGATCTGTCTGTCCGTTCTCCTTACGGAAGCGTCTCCATCAGCCTCAGAGTCCAGAGCACTGATCCATCCTGAACAAACCTAATGCGGTGATTTAACAACTTTATGCTATTTATCCTTCTATTACAACTGGCTGACTTTTACTGCATCCACACCGCTGCTGCTGCTGCAGACGCGCTCGCTCTCTCTCTTTCTCTCTTTCTATCTCTCTCTCGTTCTCTCTCTGACAACATTGCTCTGTGTTGTTGCTATGATGAGGCAGTGTGCATCATGACAAAATGAGTGATCAGAATGATTCTGTGATGATTTAATGTTAACAATTTCATTGTTCCACCTGGTCTAATGTGACAGAGCTCAATTTTGTGGCGGCATGAAGCTTATAAAACCGGGAAAAATCCACAATTTAGCCGCGTCAATGTTTAAGCCGCAGGGTTCAGAGCGTGAGAAAAAGTTGCGGCTTATAGTCCAGAAATTACAGTAGTCATGACACTACTTAGAATCAAGATTCAGGGATACTTAGTGGCACTTTAGGATTTGAAAACGAAGTACTTAAACTTAAAAATCCCCACTGAAGGAGAATATATTGAAAACAAGACAACTAATGGAAGCATTTATAATCTGCAAATATCACTGATGGACCCTCAGAGCATGCAAAGTGTTCTCTGCTGGTTTAAATCTATTCAGAAATACAGACTTTTGATTAATCTATTTCATTGATTATTTTAGTAATAAATCATTTGAGATCATGTGTTCATAGAGCTTTTATGTATTTAACTGTTTTTTTTTGTTTTAGATGGTGCATTAAGTAATTTTATGAGTCTTGTTTCAACTGTTATTTGTTGCTAGGGTCACAAATATCTTCCCAAAGTTGATAAAATCATGGCAATGAGCCTGATGCTTCAACCAATCAGATTTTGAGGAGCCAGGTCATCATTCTCATGTCCTGTGATTGGCTCTTGCAAACAGACAATGGCTGAAGGAGGGAACAATGGTCAAGGAGTTGCAAATTTATGGAAAACTTATTTTTGAAAAAGACTGTTCAAGAATAGTCGGACATTGTTGAAACCCAGAAATTGCAGACTTATTTGTCTGCAACTACACAGAGATTGGACCCACAAAGCCTGGCCAAGCATTAAGTGCTCAGCGTAGATTTGGTCCACCTCTTCCAACGACATAATTTGGCTATAATTTGCTCAAACTCCATGGATGAAATTAAAAGGGGTGAAGTCATTTTATGGTCTCATACAAAACACAGGCATGTGGACGGAAGGATGGATTGTTGTGAGCTGCAGGGCTAATTGTGAACACTGTCTGCACTTTTACAGCAGAACATATTGATTTTATAATTTACAGCCAGTGGTACTGCAGTGACTCTTTTTAATTCGCTGAGAGCTGTTACCATCATGCTGAGGCAAGTATTGAAAGTGATAGCAGCAGTAAGGAGAATGGAGGGAATGGAATTAGATTACCAAAAAGCAGAAACCAGTAGGTATACAGTGAACAAAACACCAGCTTTGTAAAAAAACAAAGAGACAACAATATCATAACAAATAAAGGCTGTTTTATTTGGTGGTTTGGGGAATAAAATGCTCTTGATTCAACACAGTTGGACAGTTTTGATGCTCATAAATGTGTAATGGTGTGTTCATTTCTTCTCTAAGCATTTTCACTTTAGGGGTTTCCATAGTCAAACAGATTCCTCCAGTCTGCAGATATCAGATGGGAAATTTGACCCCTGAAATGGAGAGCTGCCAATTGGCGAATATACAATAGGGGATCTTACAAAGCCTAGGCTGTAGGTCGAATGTCAAACGTTGTTGCTGTATCATCTTACTTGTGACTGTCTTATTTCGATCAAGGGATCTTACACATTTTCGAATCAATACATTCTTTTCAAATAGCCAAATTAAGAGCTACCAATGTGGATAAGTAGCTGTAAATTCTAATAATAAAAAGAGAGAGTTTAATAAAACGAAAGGCAAAACGGAAAAAAGTAATGTGCATTAGAATTATTGAGGAGCTTGAAGAGTTTGTTGGACACGAGTAGTCTGTTGTTTATGATGGCCCTCCGTGTCTGTTGCCATTGGGTGCCACTGTAACAGGCAGAGGTGTAAAGAGTACTGATATACAGTATCCTACTCAAGTAGAAGTACTGCTACTTGACTGAAAATGAACTCATGTACAAGTACAAGTAAGTAAATAAAATATGCAAGTACAAGTAAAAAGTAGCTCAATTAAAAGGAACTCAAAGTAAAAGTTACTAGTTAGTTAGTCGAGTTAGTCTCATGTATAAACTTAAAAAGGAAGAGACGAAATCTTGCACAATTGGAACTTAATTTATTTTCCACAAAGGTGTCTGTATAAAATAAAAGGTTTGTCAAAATGTACAATTATTTTTTACATAAAACACTAATGAATTCAATTAAATTTTTTTTAAAAAAAAACAGTACTATGTCAATGTTCCATGTGGGTAACAACATCGAAGGTAGAAATCCCATGCTGAACTCGATAAAGTACCTGGGCGTTCAGATCAGCGATCAGAAATGGCACAACTAAGGACCAGCGAGTAATCAACACCGGGTCCCTCCCTGAATCACATTCTCCAACTGACTGCTAACCATGTAACCATCACAATCATAATTTTCTCAGTTTCTTGGAATTTGTAGCTTTTGTCTGCTGTGGAGTGTTGTCTCTGACTGCAGAGATGAGGAAAGTTGTGTTGAATCTTTCCTTCTGCATCCAGAATGGTCGTTAGACCAAATCAGTCATTGTTACCTCAACCAGGGAGGTATTGTTTTCACCGCCGTCCATCCGTCCATCCGTCCATCCGTCCGTCTGTTAATGTGGATGTTTGCAGGATATCTCAAAAAGTTCTGAATGGATTTGGCGAGCTGATAAACAATGTCAACAGGAAGAAGGAGATGATTGTTTTTGAAGATGATCTGGAAGGTACTGTAGATGCTGAAGGAGGTTTGCGCTCTCTGAGATCGATTATTTCACAAGAAGCATACTGTTGCTTGCTTTGTTTATTTTCCCAGACACATATTGGGTTTCAAAATATTTTAAACATTGAAAACCTTGAATCAAATATCTTAGTGACAAATCAAATCATAGCTGATTTCTTAATTTTTTACCAATCCT
>NC_041061.1:24705267-24802767 GCF_900634775.1 Gouania willdenowi | reverse complement strand
CCTTTAAGACCACATTGTTGTTTCATTTGTTATGTTCAAGCTGTATTTTTGAAGTGGACATGTTAAGTGCACTTTTTATTTGAAAGAAGAAATACAAATGATGATAAAGTCCTTTATTCTTTGTGTTTATTTGATTCCTATTCAAGACACTTTGATGAGAATGGCTATATTGTTAATATAGGCCATAGGCTACAGAGTATCATTTTTTAACATGTTTGGCTGGTGGTGTGCCTCGTGATTTTTTCAATGAAAAAAATGTGCCTTGGCTCAAAAAAGGTTGAAAAACACTGATATACAGTATATTTACACGCTCCTAATAGATCAAATTTGTAATTAAATGTTTAAATAAAAAAGTATGCAAATGCTCAATTAAACCCAGAGCAGCTTTGAGTTTTTAAAAATGTTAACCATAAAACTAAGAGACCTGTCTAACAAAAAAAAAGAAAGAAAAATCCTCAATAGAATCATTTTCTCCAGGTTTCTGGAATGTTTTTGGTCTGAAAATGAGTCCTGCTGAGCTGAAAAAACCTTTCACAGCAGAAGTAGTTGTCTCTTTTTAAGTCGTGACGTCATCTTCGAAGGTCTTAAAAACCTCATTTTTAAAATGTATGGAGTAGAAAGAACAGATATATTTTTTTAATTGTTTTTTTTTAAAGTAAGGAGTGAAAGTAAAAAGTCGCCAATAAAAACAAATACTCAAGCAAAGTACAGATACCAGAAAAAAACTACTTAAGTACTGTAACAAAGTATTTGTACTTCGTTACTTGTCACTTCTGCCAAAAACACACAAAATGACGATAAACATCAAATGTTGATAATGTGGCTCTAGGATCAGATACAATCACATATTTGTGGCCCCCATTGAGATAGAGTTGCCCACCGCTGATTGAGAGCAACAAACTACACGCCCTGTAGTTTTTTTTTTATTATTTATTTATTTATTTATTTATTTATTTATTTATTTATCTATCTATCATAAGCAGACAATTCTTCTTTCTACTCTCGCGAGAGTTGCCGTCCGCAGCGTGTTTACAGGGAGTATTTATGCCGCCTGTCTCCCCCTACCGTCTCAGCCTGGAGCAAGTGAGTCCAGGCCGTGGAGCTGGTTCAGTGTGGACATTAGCCTGCAGACGCGGAGTGGTGACAGCCGTCAGTGCGGAGACCTCGTCCCTGTCCACGGAGCGGCTCGTAGTCTCTAACCACAAGGCCCAGCAGCAGCCGGTACAGGTGAGTGAGCACCGGACTCCGTTTACTTCTGCGTCACCAAAGCCCCACATCTGTGGTAGTCATGGTCACGAAGAGAACCTCCGCTGCGGGGTGAGTGAGTGAGAGCAGAGCGGCGGTCAGCCCTCACACTCACCGCTCGCTCCGCTCCGAATCCCGGGCACTGATTGCGGCTGCTCTGCGGGTCGGGAACATGTTCCATCATCAGTGTTGGGTTGGTGGTGGAGGAGAAGGCGCCTCTGAGCCTCTGAGCCGGGCTGTTTATCACCATTAAACCCGTCTAGCTCTCAGACTGGGCAGGGTTCAGGTCCCAGTACACACCCATTGATGGACACCTGATGTATTCTGCTCCCCTGTCACTTGCCACACACTCCCACCAGGGCTGGGGTGGGCTCAATTATGTAATTAATAATGAATTACAATTATGACGCAATTATAATTGTAATTTTAAAATATCAATTGCTTTTGTAATTAGCGCTGGATGATATGGACCAAAACTCATCTCGATATTTGTTTTATTAAAATGATGAAACACAATAAAAATATCCATATTTTTAACTCAACGTCTGACCAGAAAGACAATTATTAACAAACAGCTGCACAATATGTGCCACTTTTTTTTTTCTTTTTTTTTTTTACCATTTCCTCTTATAAGACAGTGTTTCCCAGTCTTTTCTGTCCCATGTACCCCCCAATCCCTTTCTTCAGATTAGGAGAACCCCTTCATCACTACAATTTAGTAACCTTTCTTGTTTTATTTACATGTTTTAAACACGTTGGCCTCTGAAATTTCCTAAAGCTTGAAAATGTCAACCTGTACGTTTAACAAACACTAAATATAATTTTTTTGCATTACAATTATTGTATATCAAAGAACATATTCACCTCAATTTTTAGTAATGTGCATAACATGTTAGTAACAATTTAAGTAGGATATTAAGGCCACAATATTGTTCATTCCATTAATGCCATTTATTGTCAACGGGTGGGAAAGATGTTGGATGAGCATGTACAGTGTACATGACTCAGCATGTTGGAAATGGATTCATCAATGTTTCCAAGTACCCCCTGCAATGTGTTCAAGTACCCCTAGGGGTACACGTACCCCTGGTTGGGAACCACTGCTCTAAGGGACAGCACATGTGAGTGAGTTCTGTAGTGTGGCTTGTTTAGGGGAAGGTCTGGGTTAGCAGCGACTCCTATAATGAGTATTTTAATATAAAATATATATCTCAGAAATATGGAAATGTTGTATAGTAGGACACTGTTTGACTGTACTCTATTAATAATATCAAATACTTGTATGATATGATTTGTATTCATCAAAACAAGTTAAAAAAGAGAGAGATATATATCTTGATATCAACAAAATAGAAAGCTCAATATAACTTGAATCACGATACTGTATATTGCCCAGCCCTAGTTGTAATCATAATTGTAATTGTTATGGAAATTCTATAATAACTGTCATTTACAATGTAATTAAAACCAAAACTGTGGAACCATGTTACAGTTCTATGGCTTACACATACTGTATGTGTTAACAATTAATAAAATTTCCCACTACCATTTTACCATAAAAAAAATACATATATATATATATATATTGAAATACAGGTGTATACTGACAGGAAAAAAAAAGCTCAGACACCCACATCTAAAATATTAATAATACCAATTTTTTCATTGATTAGGAAGCCTAACATGGTCACCAAGAGCTGAAAAACAAATTATATAATAGATAATATATTTTAATGTGTTTTACAGCTAATTTAAGACATGGGTCAAACTGACTCGTTACCATAAGAGATGCTAACACAAGAGGAAGGTTATGTTTCATGAGTTTTTTTCCTAAAAAATGAAAGGCTCAGTAATTGTGATTAATTGTAATTGAGAAGGTAATTGACTTAAGTTTCAGTGGAAAAAATGCCGGTTACCGTAATCGTAATTGAACATGGATAACTGCTGATGTAATTGTAATTGAGCTCAACCCTGGCTCCCACACACCGATCACTGAGCTTTCTCACACCTACAAATCATTCTACTGGTGTCCACTAAGGATGTGTGTCCGTGTGCGTTGCTGCACTGCAGCTTGATGAGATGAGATGTTTACCGTTTTGGCATGTCGGCTTCCATCCTCCAGTTTTTATTTTTATATATATATATATATTTTACATCCAGGCGATATGATTGTATTTGTTAATGTGACCAGCAGCCTCTCAATCTGCTCTATTTTAAATCAATGCTGAACCTAGTCCTTTTATTTAGTGGTTTCACAATAGCTTTTTCCCCACACATACTTGAAGGACTGTATGATCAATTCATTTGAACCAATGTCAAGTTAAGTGACTGTCAGATGGTGACATATCTGACAGCAGGTTCACCCCTGTTTCCTCAAAGATGATGGAAATGGACAGAAGCACGGCTCTTGAGTGATCCTCGTCTGCAGTGTGTTTTGAAATAAATTCACTTAAGAATGGGAACCAGACTGACAAATAAACAGGACTCTTTTATAAAGCGTGCTAGCCAATTTCTGTGATTGTTGTGGCCTGAAATGCCTGATTTTTGCAGCAGCTTTACAAAAAAAAAAAAAAAAACTGCGGCAAAAGTTGCAGCATTTTGAGGCTTTATTATTTTCTGTAACTTTGCAGAAACTGATCAATTTGTCAAAAAACCTGATTTCCTTTGAATTATTTCATAACAATATAACAATTTTTTTTTTCCTCAAAGCACTTAAAAATTACTGCAGATATATTGTCAAAAGTGCAACTTTATTGCTGTGATTGTCCTCAAGAGTTAAAATGCATAGAACAATCCCATTCAACAATTTCAAGCTTTAACCCAGGTTTAAGCAAAAGTGCAGCAGCAACTTCACAGTAGCTTAAATTTTCTGCTTAATAAATCAGATAACTACATATTTTATAACATTACAATTAAAAATAATAATAAACTCTTCCCTTAGTATCTCAGTATTGTGCCTACTCAAAGGGTAAACAAAGAGGGGACTGGCTCACATCGCACTATGGTAGTAACCCACAAGGATGGATGCGAAAAAGTCAGAAAAAAGGATGGTTAAACTCGAATTTGCAAAATAAAAATCATTTTTATCTACAAATTTGATAAATCGATTCAATCGATTTTTTATTTTATTTTGCCCAGCCCTATAACAATACAGAAAATAGCTCAGATTCACAATAATTTAACAAGATATGGATTACACTAAAATAGATACAAAATAGATTACACTAAAATAGAATAAATGAATGTTTGCAACACTTCCATAATGACAAGATTTGCATTAAAAACTAAAAACTAAGGTGCATTTACAGCCTTTGCCCAGGCTGAAGCTATAGCATAGTATAGATTTAACTCGGGTGTTTCCACTAAATATTCTTCAGATGTTTTTTTCATCTTAATTGGAGTCCATCTGTGGAGAATTAGATTTTTTTTTTCCAAAATAAAGATTTTCCCACAATTTTCTGTGACCGTGTAAAAAAGAAATAAACGATAATCGAACAGTTTATTTTTCTCTCTCTCTCTCTATTTAAAATCGGGTCCCAACATGACACAGAAGAGTTCCACATGCATGTTGTTATGGGACAATATCACTTATCAATATGCATTTACATGCTATTTTGCTATTCCACCCATAATCCTTTTCAAAATCTCTCACTATGTGTAACAGACTGAGTAGTGACCATGTAATCCTGTGATTAAAAATGAATGCAGAGCCTTTTTTGAAATGTGTTGTGATGATTCAAGTGGTTGAGGTTATTATGACTGCATTCAAATCGGGCACTGATACAGCAGGTTTCTCCGCTGACATTTTCCCAGAGCATCTCTGCTCCAAAAGTAAATTATCTGGGTTCACAAACAATGTATCCATAGACACAAAAATAGGCAGAACATCACACATTTTGATTTTTTTTTTCATTTTAGTTACTTTCCTCTGTAAACTGAACACAAAAGATATCAGTTGTCTAACTGCTTTTGTGAGTGGGCTTTTTTGACTTGTTTGGAAGTCAGCCAGTGTTTCACCACTGGAGTGGGATCATAGGGACCCTCCATGCTGGTCCTTAACTAATTTTTGGTCCATTAAAGGAATGGGATAGGTAGTTTTTAAACTAAAGTAGATGTAACGGCTTGGCTGCGTATAGGGCTCTATATTCACTGTCAAAGGCCACTTTTCATGTAGGACATTCAAACTGTTTGCCACATGGCAAGTTAAGATTTTGTTTAGAAAAGTAAACTGTACATCACAGTTAAAAATGGTTCACTCGTCAGTTCTCAGTAAATGTGTAACCTGTGTACTTGCTACTGTTTGACCATTTTTGCCTTGGAAGCTCACCAAGAAGATGTTTGTTTTATCATCTAATACTACTAAAGTACATCAATATTTAGTTTGATTCAGTCAACACAATCCATGTATTAATGTTTGCCTTACATCTTGGCTCATGATCTAAAGTTATTGGCTGGTGAAAGAGAATAACCTAGAGGGAACCAGGATTTTTTCCAACCAATACATAAACAAACTTCCTCTTTTAAAAGTACTAAAAAGTTGTACATTTCCCCCGATTTGAAAGTTGAATAATAATATAATAATACATTGAATTTAAAAGCACCTTTCAGGTCACCCAAGGAAACGGCACAGAACAAGATAAAAAGACAAGTAGGTTAAAAAGATGGGGCCCCAAAGCAGAGCCTTGGGGCACACCTGTGGTGACTGGGGAGGGGTCAGATGTGAATGACTTGAGCTGCACAAACTGTGAGGTAGGAATGGAACCACTGAAGGGGGGTGTGAGTGATGCCAATGGAGGAAAGTCTACTGAACAGGTTGGCGTGTGAGATGGGGTCAAAGACTGCACTCACGACGGCAACCGTGGCTCAGGTGGTAGTGGGTCGTCTTCTGATCGAGAGGTTGGGGGTTCGATCCCAGTACCTGACTATGTGTCGAAGTGTCCTTGGGCAAGACACTGAACCCTAAGTTGCTCCCAGTGGTTGACTAGCGCCTTGCATGGCAGTCCTGTCCCACTGGTGTGTGAATGTGAGAGTGAATGGGTGAATGAGCTGATATGTAAAGCGCTTTGAGACTGCTTCAGTGTGGTGATAAAGCGCTATATAAATCAAGTCCATTTACCATTTAGTCCATTTACTCATTAAAATGAATCAATTTTTTTGCCTTTTGTTACATTTGTTTCCTATTTTCGTCATCTTTTCTATAAAAGCAAGGAATCTCTGTCTGTCTGTGTGTGTGTTCCTCAAATATCTGAGCACATCAGGATCAGACTGACCTGAGAGTTTCAACATGGCTGCTGTTTGGTTCAAGGGTGTGCAATGTTGGATTTGTTTGGACTGCAGCGATACCGTTAATAAATTATTTCTTAAATGCAGCTTGGCAGAACAGCTCAACGTTAAGACATTTGTTGATGATAACGGAGGTTCTCTCAAATAAAGCAAGTTCCTTTGCTAATGATGATGTCTAGGGTTCTCTCAGCTTCCTATGCCCTGATAAAGGAGGAGGGTTGGACATTTTAGCTTGCACTTCCACCCCACATGACAGTCTTTTAATTAAATTTTATATTCTAATATTTAACAATACAGGACAAAATTGATTTATGTAATGTGGGTCGAAAGCGTCAAAGTGATGAAGTCATTAGATAACAAACGGTAAGGTCTTCTACCTGCTTTCTGTGAAGTGTCTTGTGATAACACGTTATGAATTGGTGCTATACAATTAAAGGTCGATTGATTAGTGACGTTATTTTGAGATGTAATGGCCTCTTTCAATTGCAAAATAAAGAAATTAAAAACAACAATCAACCGAAGAAATTAATTTGTCGTTCTAACTTTATCTCTCTCAGCAAGCTGCAGATGTGTGCTAGCCTATATTACAGTGATAAATATGTATACTTCCTACGGGCACTGCACTGGTGTATTAACAAATGAATTTGTAGAACAAAAAAAACCTGAATTTATTGATCAAAATCAGTTCAGAGCTTCTCCACCACTGGTTCTGGATTGGTACCAGGTCACACACACATGCCAAGCCCTCTGTACACACACACAAAAATAAGACAAATGGTTGGTGTTAATTAAGGGTTTCAAAAATAATGTTTTTGGATCATATCACACATTTTCATGGTTTTTCCGTTAAACAGGAGGCTGAGAGTCTAGCAGTGTGGCTAAACAGACATGTTAAGCGATAAGATTTATTACCAAGAATCATTGTTACAGCAATTAAATAATCTACCAAACAAACATTCCCTTACTTTTTGTGCAAAATTTATATAGCCTATAAAAAAAAATTGGATGCAATGTTCATCAATTCCCTGGTACTACCTGGTACCGATTTACATAAAATCAAAAGGTATCATGTTTGTTTTCCTTTAGACGCATTCTGTGTGATTGTGAGGGAGTGGAGGAGTAGGTGATTTCCCTCTTCATAAGTGCATAGCGTGTCCACCAACCCCCTGAAATGGACAGAAATGTCCGGTATTTAAAGAGAAAGTATATGAGAGCGTGTCCCTCTGCTCTTTGATGACATTCACCCCGTGGCTGCACTGGCCACACGTTTATGCGCGCACACAGAGACGTTAACAGCAGACGCTGCTTCTGCTTTCAGAGCCAGTAGACCCAGGAAGCAGACCGGGCTCAACGCTCCGCTCCCACCAACATATGTGAGTGAAATACTATAGAGCCGTGTCACGTAGAGCAAACATGTTGGTGGTGTGGAACATCTTTGGTGTAAATGAGACAATGCAATGTGAGCATCTACAGAAACTTTCATCACGACAATGACATCACTGATTGGAACTGCAAATTAAGACATTGGAGCCTATCACAATAATTGCATAAAATGCGAAATATCGGCCGATCCGATATAGCCGATCAGATAGGTGTAAAGCCTACAATATACAGTATATTGCGATACAAAACTATACAGACATTTTTACTGTATGACTCAAATTGCAATTTGTTATGCTGCACTGCTGCCATCTTGTTGGATAATTACCCCGCAATGATCTCCGCATCCGTCCCATGTTTCTAAAGCTGTGAATGTGCTTCACTCTTCCCACAACTTCCGAAGCTTGTTTTTGAACGTTTGGTAGACGGAGATATCCAGTGGCTGTGCCTGTTGAGTCATTCCACCAGGGATGATGGTCAGTACACAGTTCTGCCTCCCAACAGCCGCTTTCACTGGACAAATGTGTGCTGTGTTTGTGTGTGCAAAACATTGCAGGACCTCTACACGTACATTGCGATGATGGCGCTCAAACTAGGGATGTACGGAAATAAAAATGTGTTGCCGAAGCCGAATAAAATATAAACGCTTGGCCGAATACTGAATAAATAAATTGCCTAGAATACATTTTTAGAAAGTAAATGTTTATTGAAACTTCTGACATTTTTAAATATTCCAGTAGCCTTTGCTTTTCAAAAAAAGCACAACAAAGTTTTTAATTTCTATTAGCCCTTCAAATAATAATTAAAAAAAACTAAAGTGCAGTAAAGGGGAGGTTTGATGAAAAAAAAAAATCACTTTATAATGGTTTTGCTACAGTGATATACGTCCCTTTAGCCTCATTCAGAGGGCCAAAGTTGAAAAAGTTCTGTTTCCTTCCTCCCTTGTTATTCCACATTTTGTAAAAAGTCAGCTCCAAACGGGCGAGTTGGATTTTGCCCACGGTGGCAGGTGACGTCACCTAACACGCCTCCTAGAATGTGAGCTCCTCCCTCTCCAACTATCTTTCAGCTAAAGCAAACACTGCGGTTTAATATAGAATATATATTATACTTTATTGCCATATATGTAAATGCAAACGGCACTACTTTTTCTTTTTGATCATGTTGGGAGTCACTGCTTGGATTCATGGACCCATTGTTTACACACATCAGCTGTTAACACTCCGTGCTAATGCTACACCAGCCTGCGCAGCGAGACCTGACAGCGCTTGTGAACTGAGGAGGAAACAATGGGGATGTTTACTGATTCGTGGCTCACAGCGCTAACAACGGACTCAGTTGTGGAATTAGACGACTTACAACTTTTACGCGGTGACAGACTATGGAAAGCGGAAAGGCGAGAGTCTGGCTGTGTTGGAGTGCGGAAAGGAGGAGCTGTTGCTCTGCTCCTGCAGCAACGCGCACACACTCAAAATCACTGCACGTTGTTTGATTGCATCATTGCGTCACATGCTACTATTCGGCCTTGCTTTTAACTCACCAAACCGAAGGCCGAATGTTGCTTTTTTTGCAATATTCGGCCGAATATATTCAATGGCCGAATATTCGGTGCATCCCTAGCTCAAACGATATATTGTGCTGCCTTGGTAATTGCACATAATTTATGTTGAATGACAACGAATGAGCCTGATGACGTAGTTGATGGTCGATGGGCATGCTGGGCTTCCCAGACATGAATTCAAATAATCTGATCCCTTAAGACAAAGATTGAACTATTTGTCATAAATGCCAGGTGTCATGTTCCGGTTGATTTCCCCCAAACTATTTATCTGTCCCGTTTTTTCACAAGTTCAGTCCCGTTTGTCCTGTTTAAATTGACGTCTGGTCTGTTGCCACTGACAGAAAAGACCCTGAAAGCAGCAGCGCATTTCACTTGAACTGAACTCTGTGGACTGAAAGCTGTCAATCACAACAGTTGTCATAGCAGCGCTTGCAATGTAAACCAATTAAAAAGCTCAAAAGTCTTCCACATGCTTGCAACTCCATGCTGATTGGTCGATGGCATTGACAATATTACTTGTTCGCTTCCTCTTATGCTTTCTCTTTCAACGTGCCAAAAAGAAAAACTAGTTTCTTTGATTATTCAAAACAAATTATTTGTTTACTTAAAATGTTGCCTTTTTATTTTTTTGACTGATGGCCACTATAAATTTGTTTCAGCCGTTGCAAATAGTTTCATTTGAAAATCTGCCACCCTACCCTAAGCACACAGCCAAGATATTAAAGAATGTGTGTATCGGAACTATTATCCTGGCACACGAAAAATTTAGAGGTGTGGGGAAATGACAGTTATAGATCCACGTAATCATAAATAGCTAAGCCTTTAGTGAGCCATATGGTCTTTGTATGGAAATATGTTTATTTCAATTGAAAATTGAAAATTAATGCTTGTGCGTGAACTGTGTATTGTGCATACAATCAATTTACAATCGGACAAGTTTATTTTATTGTCCTTTTTTTTACTTTAAAACACAACTCATGGGCCAAAACATACAATGTCACATGTAAACAATCTAATTAAATTATGATTTATAAATTACAGAGTATACAAACAAATGTTTTACTGGCATCGACCTGAAGTACTCCCATACTTTTAATGGTTTCGATCTAATTCTAGGACTCGTTTCTATAATGTTGTGCTTGTTTCTGACTCGCCTGCCGCTGCCATGTTTCACCTAAGCAGGAAGATGCTTTGTCTTCATCCCTGCTACATTTTGCTATATTACACTTGCACTATTTACAGCAGTGCCACCTGCTGCAGTTAATTGGCTTTTCGTTTATTTTTAATGCAAGTACTGCGACCTCCAAATATATGATATTGCCTACTTTTTTGGCCTTCATTACTATTAATTCTACTTGGTTCTCAAATTCTTTTTCCTCATTTTTTTCTGCCATGATTGAACTTAAAGTATGTATTTGGGTATTAAGTAGTGCTGTTGATTGATCCGGATCCAACTCTTTACATTTTAGTCAATTTGTCATATTTTGTTGTCTATTGTCAGAGTGACTGCCCTCTATAGGTTGAAACCCAGCTATTACAATTGAATTTTGCTATTGGCTGAAAATGAGATTCTGTCACGTTTTGGGACCATCTTGCATCACAAACGGGCTTTGTTGACTCTGCCCCTGCTAGAAAAACTAGCACCTGTGGACTCTGCAATCTGTAGGTTAAGTTGAGACAATTGTGAATAAAGAGAGTGAGAATTGAGTAGCTAGTTGGCATTGCATAGATTGTTGTTTGGAGATTTTACAGTATAGACTGAACATGTTTTTACTGCTCCAGTAGCCCCGCCCATCATCAAAGCATATTTTGAATTTTTCCCGTAGTGGTAGTGTTAGGTACACTTTAAAATGCCATTGGTCCGCAGGCTTGTTCAGATACAAAATCATTCATGAAGTCCTTTGTATTGAACCTTTATGGTAGAATGTGGATGTGTTGATGGTGGGATATGAATTGAATTCAGTTGTGCAAACTTAAGAATGAACTTTTCATTGTTTTCACTTCATAGTCCATCTCAACCGTTGTTTAGACAACGCTTTAGTGGTCAAATATACCAAAATACGTCCACACCGCAGACATCTTGGCCCGTATTTAGTCATGCGCATGCTTGCATCATCAAGACATCCTGTTTCGGCCAGGTTGCTTAGATAATAATAGAAAATGCACTTTTGGACCATTTTTGGTGGCCAAATTTTTGGTGCAGCAAAATGTTCTTTATGTGTTGATTCATGGGGACCTGTCAAGGGATTAAACCACTACCTGGATCTAGGCATCAGCACATCCTGGCCACCCTTTGTACAGGAATGGTTAGGTAGGAAAGGGATAGAGCTCAAACTGATGCATTTTCATTGATTGTAAGTACATGTTGATGTTGTGCACCCTGGTCCTCTGCTCTTTCATTATAGATTGTTGTAAACCTCCAAACTGTCGCTCCCTCACGGATTTCCGACCTCATTGAGATATCCTGCCATAGAACAATTACAGTATGTTCAAAGAAACATCTGCATAACGTAATTATGAAGAAAAAATTTAATTGTTAATAAATTAGGAATTTATAATTACATTTTGGTTAGAATTGACATATATTTTACATCAAAATACATTTGCATATTTTGAATCAATCTATATAAATTCTGTTTTTTCTGTCTGTTTTCTGCAATCACAGAAAACCTACATCTATGTAGCTATTTTACAGGTATCTATTGATGTCTTATCAAGGTCTGCCCTGGCATTCATTCAATTCAGTTATTGCTTAGTGTTGGGGCAGAATAATTAGTTATGCTTAATAATATAATTACTTATATATTTTAATCCTTAAGCCTTGGGGTGTAACTTTCCATTGTGTGACTTTCATGTCTTAAACCTTGCTGGGTCAAACTGCCTTGTCAAAAGCACACAATATCTCCCCAAAACAATAAACGCACAAGGACGCATAGGCACAGGCACTAAGGAGAGATATACGTGGCTTTAATATTGTGTCTCGTCACTCTGTCTTTGGATCGCCTGGCCAGGGGGTCACCATTTTTGTTTCCACTTTGTATTCTTTTATTTAGTTTAGAATAAACTATTTTTTATATAAAATCATCAATGCTTCTCCTGGACTCCATCATTCAATCAGAGCAATGAATCATGTCTTCAAATGAGGTCAACCGTAAATTCAGCCGTAACATTAGTAATGTATAGATATTTTTGTTTTGTTTTTACATGTTGTAAGGATTACATAATTAAAATGTTCTAAAAATGTATACATAACAAAGATATTGTCATATACAGTATGAACTACATACATGAAATTTGTTCTCTGCAGCAACAGTGTCTCGGGGTGGGGTTAGGTGGCTCTGAGCTATATATATATATTTATGTATTTATTTCTTACATTTTGTTTGGTTTTTATTTCTATGAATATCTGATATACCGTTGACAGTGATATATTAATTGATAAAACCAGTTATAGTTATCATTATATTAGCATACAATGATGTGTGAATGTACCATATTGATAATCATGTAGAGTTGTACATAGGAAATTAAGTGTGTGTGTATACATATATAATAGAGATTAGGGGGTAGGATTAAATACATTTTTATACTTTTTCCTACTCCTTTTCGAGCATGTTAATGATTGATATATATATATATATATCAATTTATTTTTTATGGATTATTACTTTTTTGTTTTGTTGTGTTGATTTCACTGTTTGAAATAAAGATTACAAACAAGTGTAGTAGAGTTAGTGTTACAGTTTGGTGACGCAGTTTCTACTTACCAGTTTATCAATAGTAATTTGAATACCTGACCCCTTTCAGGCTCCTATTCCTAATTTCTCAGATTGATGTTGATTTACCTCAGATGGGTTTTATCATGAGACGTGTGACGTGCTTCCTGCTCTCCCAGTGAAACCAATCCTCCTGTGAACTTCATACTCAAATTCTTTAGTCTAAATTGAGAAGTGACACAGTCTCTCCCCCCCCCAGAGCCTCGTCACCACCACCCCAGTGTCTCTGCTTTCCCTCTGCTCCTATTGCTTCATTGGGACACCCCTTTTTATCTTACCCGTGTTCAGAAGGATAGCTTTCCTTTATTGTGATTGAGAGTTACATTGAAACCTTGCAGTAATCACTACTATTCCTTTTTAAAAAATAGTACCAAAAAATTGGACAGTTTACCCTTCTACTACCCTCTGAAGTACAAGTATAGGTTGAAAGGACAATGATTTCATATAGTTGGTGTGGGTAGATACCATTGCGTAACAACAAAAACGAATGACAAAAAACGTATGCTAAATGGTACTTTGAAGGAGCTACTGTATAAAAAATATTAACCCAAAACCAAAGCAGAGACACATAAATTAAATAATTAATATTATTCTTAAATGACATTTTTTTTGTTTTTTTACATCGAAACTTGACTTTTAGACTTTGTAGTGGCTCGTCACCCCAGAAGTGTTTTGCCTATAGACTACCTAGTATTGCTTTTCCTGCAGTGTATTGGTCTAACAAAAATGAATTGCAATAATCTTGATATTTTATTTTGATATTAATGACTGTGTATCGCTAAAGACTTGTCTGTGTGAGAAGCTCTAGTGCCCTCTGACTGAGAATAACAACCTAATGTATAGGGTGATGTTACTAAAAGGAGAATAAAATCTTAAGACCAGTAGGTAAATTACAGTATATTAAATTTTAGAAATGGATATTAAATTAAGAACTGGATTGTGATTAAAACTTTGAAAAACCCCTCTATAATGAAACTGAAACTAAAGGGTGTAACTGTGCTGCTTAATAGATGAAGGCTAATAACACATATTTCAATAGACCCCCATTATCCTCACTGAGCTTAGATGGTCCATAAGCTGTGTCCAACTACCTTGAATTGAAATGTCAATATTTTGATAATATCAGGACAAATACTACCAACAATGACAGCAATACCAAAGTATATAAAACTACAATCCACAAAAAACCCCTAATACACACCCCAAATATCGCTTCACCAACCCTCTCCTCAGCCTGTATCTGTTTTCATTTTTTTTGCCCTGAAGTCTCACAAGATCCACCTCTCTACCAACTTGTTATCTCTTTATCTGTGCAGATGCCAGCTGAAGTAACATTGCAGACCTTATTGATCAGTGCAGTTTGTATTCCTTACCTCTACCTTAATTACTTTTCAGTAACGATTCACTCACCTCCCGATAAGATTCGATTCACGATACTGGGTTCACGATACGATTCTCTCACGATTATTTTACAAAATGGGACTGTAGACAAATGACTGAAAAATAGTCCTTCATTTTTTTTAGGGAAAAAACTAGAAAATACTGTACCATTTTCTTTTTATTTTTCATTGTCAAAATAATCCCTTGATAAACTATTCAAAACAATCCAATTTAACTAAAAATAAATCTTGAATGAAATAAATAAAGAAATAATACAAATGAAGAAGATGCCTAATTTATAATTCAAATTTTGGTTCTTTAGTAAACAATGCAAAACTGCATAATAGTTCTTTTTCTTTTTAAAAGTACAACTGAAAATGTATTTTGTGCCTTAACAATTGGACTTGCACTGTATTTACATCAGATATTTGTTTGGACCAGCAGAGGGCGCTGGTAACCAGTGGTCAGTTGGCATGCAGTTATTCTAGCAGTGAAGAAGAGATGCTATGTGCTAGCAGACAGAGACAGAAAAATGTGACTTTTACAGATATTCACGTAATATTACAGATATTCTTTCGGTGCTAAAGGGGTAAGGAATCATTTATGAATATGTTTAAGAGTAGAAGGCGACCAGAAAGAAAGTAGTAGCAGATTCCGCTGCCGCCAACACTTCTGGACGAGAAAGATAGATATATAGCGCTCTCTGCTGTTTAAAAAAAGTACTGCGATTAAATTTTCACTATCGATGTGAACCGTGATACCTATGAATCGATTCCTTGCCTTACGATTAATTGTTACATTCCTACTTTTCAGCCATTTTTTCTTTTCTTGATAGCATCATGTCTTAATAAGTGAAAGTCACATTGAATTCATAGCCAGCCTTCACTCAGGCAAGGAGACAGGGATGTTGCAATTCTCTCTTAGTGCAAGGTGTTTACTTGACCTCCAATTCAATCTAGCATCTGTTGGATGTGCTAGACAAAGTCGATTCATATAGGCTCCTCCTCTACAGCTTTAAGAGAACAAGATGGATCACACAAATGTCAAAAGGAGTTTCTGCACAAGGAAAGTTTATTAGAACGTAGTGAGCCAAGCCACAGACAAAGAGCTTGTACACAAAGAGCACAACAGTACAAGTCAATCATTCCTTTTTGTGCTAATGGGGAATGTAGTAGCACTGCAAACGGAGTGGATAAACCGATGAAGAAGATCCAGCAGAGCCATCAAGACACAGTGTCACACGGGATGCTAACGTGGATCTGCACCTTAATCGGATTGTGTGTTAGTGAGAGCCGACAGAGACACATTTTTCACAGAATTGGGTTGCATGGCATGCGAGTGAGCACCGTAGATGCGAACATTTTTTAAATTTATAACTCTCTGAGGGCCAAATTTAGTGAAGTAAAGCTAAAGTTTGTTCCAGCCTTACTGATGTATGTGTTATGTAGAATGAAAAGAGAGTTTAAACAACCTGTGCACGTAGGGCTGGGCGGTATAACGGTTCATACCGGTATTTATTTTTGTTACAATTGAATTTTTAATATACCACCGTACTGGTGTATTTGATTACACAAGTTTCGGAATGCTGTGCCGCGTTTCAGACCGGACCTTTTTCAATGTTGCACTCAAAATAGGAAGGTAAACAATAGCGCTCCGGTGTTAGTTGCGGTGTAAATCATACGTGTAAATGGATAAGAAAGACACAATTGAAAGCTCTGAAGCTGCATGTGAACATGTGCCTGTGTGCGCATGCCTCTGCTACAGGAGAACAACACTCATGGACACAGAGGCACTGTTAGCTTAGCATGTCAGCAGCTCGGAAGTAATACACAAAAATAAGAGAGCAAAGGATCGTAATATGTAATTCCTATAATGCGGAAATAAGTCCTGGTGGAGCTGCAAACATCACACTACCTTATTTACCATAAGAAACCACCACACCACTGAGTATGTAGCATTTAAAGCTAGAAATCAAGCTAATGCTAAAGCTAAGCTTGCAAGGCAAAGAGCCATTGGGCTGCTGTTGCAAACTTGTATTACTACTAGGTGTGGAATTATTCTACAATACCGTGAAACCATTAGGATTTTGAAAAATACCATGATATACATTTTTGGTCATACTGCCCAGCCCTACGTGCACGCCTGGAAGTCCCTTTTGTGTCCAAGTGTGCAACAATTAATACGACAGTACCGATTGAAAAAGGAAGTCCCCTCCTACTTTGCTGATAACTGAACGTAGGGGGTGACATAACTCCGTCGGGGAGCAAAATTACAACATCGGGGGCCCCTACGCTCAACAGCGTAGGGCCCCCCGGCGAGAACCCTGGCGAGAACCCTGGCGTGTGGAAAAAGTTTAGGTGGGGGTATAAAACGTTGTAAACAACAGATGGTGTAATCCTAGTTATGTGACCGTTAAAGTCATGTCCTGCAGCTGTGATGTGGAGCTGCTGCTGTTAGCACTGATGCCTGTGAAGCTTCTATACCATGATATGTATTTTCCCAAGTTATTATTACAAGGCCGATAAAATATATTCTTATCTTAAATTACCTGCTTCTTCCTTTATGTGGGTTTTTACTTGGATTAAGTGTTTAAAGCATGCAAAAGGCTTTTTAAAAGTTTAGCGTATAAGAATATATCAACCAATTTTGCTGACATCTAAATATTTGTGCCCCCTGCTGGATTGTATCCTCCGTGATAAACAGGGTTCACTGTACCACAATGTCTGGAGACGGTTGTCTTCCACCTGTCAGGTTGGAAGCTGCTGTTTATGTTTTGCAATCTATGGTGGTCATAGCAACATTATTTTGTGTGTGCGTGCGTGGATTTATATTTTTTCTGGCCATTTCTGACATCATTCAGAAAAGCCTTATCACTGTGTTTACATAGTCTAATTTTTAAAGGGTTGCAATGCAGGAAGGTTACATGAATGCTGTCCGTCAATCTTTCATCATTGAGTTTAGGATGGAACAGTTTAGATAACACACACTCAATGCTATCTATAAATCCAGTCAATGACCAGCAAACACAAGAATTTAAAGTTTGAAAGGTTGTAAAATAAGGATTTAACTAGTGTTCTGTTTAGTTTGTCACATTATTCTTACATCTTTATTTTCATGGCGTGTGATGAAGTTTTTCCACATACCTGCTATGTGTAGAGGCCTATAATAAACCATCAAACTGTGTGGCATTTACTTGGGTTATACGCTGGCTGCTTTTTATAGTGGCCCTCATGACCACACACCTGTCTCAGCTTTTGTAGCCGAGTGGCGAGGAGCTTTAAATGACAGAGTGCAGATAGAAAATAGCTTTTTTCCATCCCTGTAGAAAGTTGTTTCAAGACATAGTCATTGTGATTTATGGGAATTATTGAAAGTGTTGACAGATGAGATAACGTAAGACATTTTGTTGGATATACACATTTCCTCACATAGTTAGCCTTGTTCTGTCATGTACAAAGTCCTCGTAAAATTTATGTTTTTGATTTGTTAAATGAAGATTTTTCAAACATTTACCCAATGTCTTTGTAATTTTAAATGACTCATACTTTTATAAAAGTGCAGCTGCAAAAGAAACGAACACATGTATTACTTATGGATGTGTATATGTATATACACTTTATGCATCTATCTAGGGCTAAAGTAAATGATTTATTTAGTAGTCAATAATCATATAAGAGAATATTACTGTATATGATTTCCAGTCTTCTGATCAGGTTTATGTGACACAGATAATGTTTAACTCTTGGTATTGTACAAAACGAATAAATGGTGATGCACGGAAAATGCGGCCACCAAAATTTTTGGTGCGAAATGGCCCAAAGACACATCTTCAATTTTTGGCCAAAACAGGATGTTATGGTAATGCAAGCAAAAAACACGATGTGGATACTGGCCAACGTGTCTGTGGTGTGCGCGTATTTCAATTTATCTAAGCACTGTAGCTACACATAGCCCTCTAGCCTGGATTCGGAATCAGTTTATCAGAGGGACAGCTCAAAATGGACAGCATTGTATCACAACAGAACCCTTTTGGGAGTTTATTGGCTGACAATGTGTTGCACACTTGGCTTTTGGTAACGAATGTGCTTAATTAACCAGAGAGCAAAGAAGGATGGCTATACGTTTATGAATTCTCCATGACTTGATGGATTGGTGAGTTGCAATGTTTTAGAAGTACCGGTATTTATTCCTATTGTGCTGTAGTGTGTCCAACAATTTCTTTGTGTTTTAGTTTCTGAGGTCCAAATACTGCTACTATCTTGTACTGCTTTAGTCTTTTCTTACAGGTTTTTCTGCCTCTTCTGGTTCTTTTATTGAGTAGCTAGAGGACAGATGACAAGAGAAGTACTATTTCTCTGTGTAGTTTATTCTAGTTATAGTCACAGTTGCAGGAACAACAGGCCTACTTAAAACTTTACCTAAGCACACATGCAGGTGGCCTGTAGCAGAAGGAAGTGTGTGTGTACACTACTGAGATTTGGGAGTCTTCTTGGGCAGCTGGGATGGGCCAAGTACAATGAAGAGGCTGGTGCGCAAATGTGTTTTAGGTGATTTATCATCATGATCAGTCCAGCCGACTGCATCATGACCTTGAGGTCATGTGAAAACAGTGCACAATGTGTGAGTGTTGGAACCGGCATGTACAGTAACAGTGTCACATTTTTCCATTTTATTTCCATTTCATCATCAAAATCTGAGGCTCTACATTATAATACTAATATTATTAAAAGCACAACTACATTTACAGATGAGCCAAAAAGGAGCTTCATTTAAAAAAAAAAAAAAGAAAAACCAAAAAATACCATTCCATCTCAAACCCAAGAATAACTGCTTTTGCTGGAAATTGTTATTGAAATTGTAACTTTTAGCAAATTAAAACAGCTGGCATAATTTCTTAATATATAATTAATTGAAACTCTGGGAAGCATGTGTACTATAAATAGAAATACATTAATTGTACAAACACTGCAACAAAGCCAGACATATTGTCACAATTTAAGAAAAGCAGATAATGGAGCCAGACAGAAAAGCAGGCATTAAATTATTATTGACAGACAGGGGAAACGTTAGATGGGTGATGACAGATCTGGGATGGCAGGATTAGGGGAAGAAGGCAGGAGAGATCACCAGAAGAAGGTATGAGATTGAGTTAGGTCAGGAGACATCAGGGCTGAAGTATATAGGGAATAGAAAGAGCAGCTCGGTGGAGGAATGATTTACACGACTAACTCGACAGGTACCGTGAACGGTATGATTGACAAAACAGTAAAAACGCATTGGCAGCCACCTCACTTACACAAACAAAAAAGCTGATGCAGCTAATGCAGCGGAGCTGAGCAGGAGCACTGGTGAGAGTAGAAGGAGGAGGGTTGAGGGACAGGGAGAAAAAGAAATGCAAAATAATGGAAGAAAAAGGAAAAATGTCTTGATGGGCATTATTGCTGAGGCAGTAAGACACTCACAGCGCACAGTGCTGGCAGTGACACAGCACTGTCTTCTCAACTACTACATACAAGCATAATACATAATAGCTAATACATAGCCCACAAGCATAAGCACACATAACACACAGCCCCACAGACACTATATTACTCATAAACAGTCGCTACTCTAATCCAGCCATGAGCCTCGGAACACCGCGTCACACACGCGCACACACACATAGCTTGCTGAACCCTCTGATTAGATCAGAATCTGCTCTTTATAGAAGCACAGTCAAAAGCATTCCACAGGAATGCACGGAGCATGGAGTTCCGCATTAAGGCTGCCAATCAATGCTCACTTGCCAGCTTTTTCATTTGCTGATTCGGAGGCAATCGCAGCTGCGAATACCCAAACAAATAAACTTGATAAGGGCTATAAGTTCTTCCATGAAAAATATATCCACAGCTATCAAGATAAGAAAAGAAGTTGCTTCGTGAATTAACCACTGTCTACAACATATGAAGTATAAACATTGTAATAAAGAAACCTAATTGCGTGTACTAAAATATTCAGAATGTTTAAAGAGGCATGTTATAGACTTTTAAATTATATTTTAACATTCTGATATGTAGGGATGTAACGATTAATTGTAAGGCAGTTAAAAATCGATTCATTGGTATCACGGTTCACATCGATACTCTGAAAATTGAATCACAGTACTTTTTTTAAACGGCTATATATTTATCCTTCTCTTGTCCACAAGTGTAGGCGGCGGCAGAATCTGCTACTACTTTCTTTCTGGCCGCCTTCTACTCTTAAACGTGTTCATAAATTATTCCTTACCCCTTTAGCACCGAAAGAATACTTATAATATTACGTGAATATCTGTAAAAGTCACGTTTTTCTATTAGCTATGTCTGCTAGCGCATAGCATCTCTTCTTCACTGCAAGAATATTTGCATGCCAACCGACCACTGGGTTGCCAGCGCCTTCTGCTGGTCCAGAAAAATATCTGACGTAAATGCAGTGCAATGACTGTTTTAAGTCAAATTGTTAAGGCACAAAATACATTTTCAGTTGCACTTTTAAAAAGAAAAGTTACTATTATGCAGTTTAGCATTGTTTACTATAGAACCAGAATTTAAATTAATAGGCTTCTTCTTCATTTGTATTATTCCTTTATTTATTTAATTCAAGATTGATTTTTAGTTGATTTGCATTGCTTTGAATGGTTTATCAAGGGATTCTTTTGACTATGAAAAATAAAAGGAAAATAGTACAGTATTTTCTGTTTTTTTTCCCAAAAAAAGAAAGGAATAATTTTCAGTCATCATTTGTCTACATTTTGTTAAATAAATCATGAGAGAATCGTATCGTGAACCCAGTATTGTGAATCGTATCGGGAGTTGAGTGAATCGTTACATCCCTACTGATATGTTTTTGTCTTATTTACCAGTGGGTGGATGTGCTTTTAGCAGCTTCAACCTGGCTAGCTTGCTGTGAGACAACAAGCTGCCGTTTATGAGCCCTCTCGAAGGCAGACTCGCTCTACGGTGGTGCGATAAAATTATTCCAGGGAAAGAAAGATGGAACAGCTCCACTTTTAAGGCAGCTGATGGTGACTGGATCCGCTGACAAAATCCTCCTGAGTAAAGTGCCGGTGTAGTGTATTATACAGATTCTTGACCCTCATCCCTCCTAACTGCTTAGATCCACCGCCTCCTTTGGGCTGGGTTCGTCGCAAAAGCGTGTTTTCTTGTCCCACAAGAGCAACAAGAGTTTGGGGTTTAGTTACTCTTTAAGTGAGCAAGCGTTTTACGAGTTGAAACAACCAGTACATAAAAACAGGAGTAATACAAGAAACCTGCTGGTAGAAATCCCGTGGGATACCAGTTGAAATTAATCCTAAGTAGTCCTATCCTCTTTATGTGCGGCAGCCTGGTCCAGGACCTGGGGAGGAAAATGCATGCAGTGGACATCCCAGGCTTTTTGGGCCTCTCTGGTCCGACAGAATCTTCTCTATGTGCGACAAGCTTTACTCACCTCACTGATTTCTCTTCATCCTCCCTCTTTAAATCTGCTCTCTATCCAGTTGCTTGCCTAATCACATTATATCTTGTCCTGTTTTTGTCTTTTGTAGATCTGAGGTGAAGCAGAGCAGACCCTGGCTCCCTAATTGGATAGGGAATCAAGACCACGACTTCTGCTAGAGAAAATATATTGACCTGTACCATGCAGTCCTTTATTCTGCTCTCCGTCTCCTTGGTCGTCCTCCTGGCTCACATCATTCCTACCTGCTTCTCTCAGAACGATGCTGATCTCATTGTTCAGACGCGCAGTGGTCGAGTTCGGGGCTTCCGCATGCCTGTGCCGGACCGTAGCTATGTCACTGCTTTCCTGGGCATTCCATTTGCTGAGCCACCAGTAGGAAAGAGGCGATTCCGCCCCCCTGAGCCCAAACGACCATGGACAGGGATTTACGAAGCCAATGCCTACCCCAATGTCTGTCCCCAGGGGGTGGACAATTCGTTTCCTGGTTTTCCAGGCAGTGAAATGTGGAATCCTAACCGGGAGATGAGTGAAGATTGCCTCAACCTCAATGTGTGGGTGCCCCCATCACCGAGACCCCACAATCTTACTGTTATGGCTTGGATCTATGGTGGAGGTATATTGTAGTTCATTTTGTATTGTACAATCATTTTTTAAACTAATCATTGTTTCAGCAGTAGGTTTTCTGTAATTACTTTCTGAAATTACAGAAAGCAACTGTTATGCTGTTTAAATGACAGTACATTTTTTTTTAAGTATTCAATCTAATGACTTGGACTTACAAAATTGAAGCACCCTTTTGGGATAAATTAATATTTCAGATTTCAAATATGTCATTATATAATCAATAAATATATTAATTGTTTGATCTAGGGATGTCCCGATGACCATTTTTGGATGAGTATCGGGCAATCTTGTTTTTTTTCCAGATTTAATCCGATTATTTTTCCCCGAGAATATAGAGATGCAAACTAATTTTGTAGTAGTGTTAAACAAGCACTCTGGGAGCACAAACCTCTGCCAAGTGCCAAAAGTCTACTTTGCCAAATTTTGGCAGGTATCTGAATCAGTGATCCTAATCATAGTATGCTATCCCCATTAATAATAATACAGTAGGTCCAAATGTATTTACGCGAGAGTGTCGCGATAAAATGCACAATCTGGATCCAACCTGGAAAAAATACAGTTGGGTAATTGAAGAACCGACTCGACATAACTGAGGCAAATTCAATCAGTGAATTACGAACCGAGAATTTTTTTTAATTTGACAAAATCACAAAAGATGGAGATTTTTTTAAACTGATCCAGAATTACATATTTTTCCGGATCTCCTCCAAAATGTAATGGAATCTTCCATGGAATAAGGTCTATTCTTGGTTAAAAGTTTGTCAAAATCTGTTAAGCACTTTTGACGTAATATTTCTAACAGGCAAACGAACAAATAACCAGTGAAAATATGACCTTCTTGCATTGGATTGATTTCTGTATAGGCTAATGCCAAAGGATGTAATATCAGTATTGTTTCTGAAGTGGGGTTGTATCACGACACCTCCACATATCATTGTTAAATATCCAAGTCTTTGCTGTTCTCAACCATTGTCTACCAACATGTCATCTTTATTCCTAGGGTTCTACAGTGGTTCTTCTTCCCTGGATGTGTATGATGGTCGTTACCTCGCTCACACTGAGACTGTCATTGTGGTCTCAATGAACTATCGTATTGGTGCTTTTGGATTTCTTGCTCTTCCTGGCTCCTCCGAGGCACCAGGAAATGTGGGTTTGTTGGATCAGAGGTTGGCCCTACAGTGGGTGCAAGACAACATTCATTTATTCGGTGGAAACCCCAAACAGGTCTGTGGTTACTTTGGTACATGTTCAAGTTGTTCAACAAACAAATGAATAGCAGCAACACTTAAACCTGAGTGAACCTTGTTTCTGTTCATCTCTGGTAAAGGTGACCATCTTTGGTGAAAGTGCTGGAGGTGCTTCAGTAGGATATCACCTGTTGTCTCCAGGTAGTCGTCCAACTTTTACCCGAGCCATCCTCCAAAGTGGGGTCCCCAACTCCCCCTGGGCCTCACTCAGTCCTGCAGAAGCTCGCAGACGGGCCACAATGCTTGGAAAGTTTGTTGGCTGCAATGGAGGCAATGACACAGAGTTGGTAAACTGTCTGCGAAGTAAAAGTACGCAGGAGCTTATTGACCAGGAATGGCAGGTAACACAAATTATTTTTAATCTTTTAAACACTGTACATAAATGTTAATGTGCTTCACTTGTGCTGGCTGCTCAGGTTTCTAGTTCTTCAATGCTTTCATGCCAATTTTCCATGTGGACTTAAACTCGGGAATGTTTCATTGGAATAATTTAAATAATGTATCATATCAAAACAAATAATAGCATCTGTGCAAAACATGACAGTTAAAAACACATTTTTTAAGTCTTTTAACTAATTCAGTGCCAGCCATTTTCAGAATTTCTACCCCCTCAGTGCCAGCCATTTTAGAGCATTTTGACTAATTTTTAAAGTCCCACAGAATATGTTTCTAGCTTCTTCTGTAATCCGCAGTTGAATAGAGGCAAGTTTCACACAAATCGCCAATTTGTGACAAAAAGCTGAGAAAAACGGCTTTTTCTGAAAAAAATCTATTAGTGACTTTGAAGCATTTTCTTTTTTTGCTTTAGGGACACCTCAACATTGGTTTCCTTCTATAAAACTGCAAAAACAACATTGAGACCGGGCTTTTGATGGCAAAATTATTATTATTTTGCAATCTGAGTCAGAGTTGAATGGATTTCTTACTGTATTTTGGCCATCCTCCAAGTCTCTCCTCCGTCATTCTCCACACACGCAACTTCCTCCTCCACTCGGACATGCCGAGTGTCACCGCATGTCCCTTGTTTTTGATTGTTTTTTCTCACTATCGCCACACCCGTCTATAGACGTCAATGGCACTCAATGAGTTAAGCATCTTGTTTTTTAGGTTTTGCAGAGTATTAAGAGATTCTAAACATCAAAAAGGTGAATTCAACTCGCTGCCTTTATAGCCGACAATCTCAGTGGAAACAACAACTGCACTGATACCAATAGCTTCTTTTGCAGCACAAAAAGTGCAGTGTATGTTTTAGATTATCAAATTAAATTATTCTTAAGTTAGTTGGTTAAACAATAAAATTTGTTCAAGACAAAAACTTACATTTTAGTAAAATTTTATTCATCTGCCTAACTCCTTATTTGAATATAGGATTAGGGTTAGGTGTCCAAGGGTGTGGCCTCAATACCCCTGCAGTAAGCAGTGTGTTAAAAATGTTTTCCCAACTATGTTTAACATGTCTGTTAAAGACCATCCTTTAGTTTTGCAAATTCTAAGATTATTCCATTAAATTCTACTAAATAGCAAAAAAATAGATGTACAGTTCACTAATAACCATCATTGTAAAATGGCGTGAGAGGTGATTTTGGTAACCACGACCTTTGACTGAAAATTATCTGATATGCATGGTTACAGTGTCAGTGTTAGGGTTAGGGTTTATTTTTCATTTTAGTTCTTTTAAACAGGTGACAAAATTCCATTCCAAATCTTCAATGTCTTCTTGAATATGATTTTTCTTTAAGGAATTTGATTAAATGTTGATTCAATGCTATACATAACAAATGTAAATGGTAAATGGACTTGATTTTATATAGCGCTTTATCACCACACTGAAGCAGTCTCAAAGCGCTTTACATATCAGCTCATTCACCCAATCACTCTCACATTCACACACCAGTGGGACAGGACTGCCATGCAAGGCGCTAGTCGACCACTGGGAGCAACTTAGGGTTCAGTGTCTTGCCCAAGGACACTTCGACACATAGTCAGGTACTGGGATCGAACCCCCAACCTCTCGATCAGAAGACAACCCACTACCACCTGAGCCACGTATAAATATATGTTCCTTTCCTTCCAATTTTGCAATTGTTATTTCTTGTAATTTGGATGAAAGTGTATTTAGTGTCTGATTATTTGGTTTGAAGAATATATTGATGTTAGTTGAGCAGCCATTAAATTCTCAATGTTTTGCATGTAAGAACCACTAATGTTTTAGTGCGCATGCACCGCCACCCGCCATGCAGGCATGCTGCCCGTTTATTTTCTTTTTTTTTTTTTACATTACTCACTTAAACTCACTTTAGCTTAAGTGATCCCCTCCTGGGATCTTTAAAGTGTATCCAGATTCTGAATAATTCCACATAAGATTGGAAAGTTGTAGCCTCCCTACTAAATGGCAGATGTAATAGCTTAAGACAAAGACAAAGAAACTTTGGTAGCCTACTGATTTAATTTATTTTGTATTCAGGCAATCCTCTAAAATTGTAATCAAATATTTTGTAAGTGACTTAAGAAAACGGCAGCGGAGAATATCCTCCTATTTGGAGGCCCTGGGATGGGAAGCTGATAACGGCTTGCCTGGGGACTCTATTGTCCTTCTGGTACATGATAGTGTGACCATGATGTGCATGATTACAAGGAACAGCCTGCCAGATCTGAACACGAATGGTGTTCAGTTATTAGTTCAGTAAATGCTTACATAAATTATCTTTAGGCAGAGCTACAGCTTTATCTAGAAATCAATTCTTGGCCTTTGTATTTATCCTCGCACATGTTGCCCAAACACTCTAGTAAAAGCCTACTGTACTTTCCCAGCATGTCATCACTCTGTGTTGCCAAAGTCTATACATTTCTTAAATTTTCTAAGGTCACATCCCAGCTGATGTGCACAGAATTAGTTTTCTCCTATTGATAGCTCACAATCAAAAGAAGGTTCTATAAACACGTTCATGTCTTTCTCGATTCTGATGTTGACCCTTACCACTGTATGTAAATTAATGACTGTATTTATTACAAAATCTTTCTTCCATTTAAACTGAAACTTATCATCTCACGATAATAACACATAGTCCTCGGGTGATTAGTTTGTGACCAATACCATGGCTTAGTTTGAGTGTCATTCCTCTTAGTGGTTAATGTGGAATTTGTCATCCTACTTCGAACAGGTTCTTCCATGGTCGGCTCTCTTCCGGTTTGCATTTGTGCCGTTTGTGGATGGGGAAGTTCTGCCTGACGTGCCTGAAGCCATGCTAAACTCAGGGAACTTTAAGGACACGCAGATCCTCCTTGGGGTGAACCAGGATGAAGGTTCCTACTTTCTGCTATATGGAGCTCCGGGTTTCAGCAAAGACAACGAGAGTCTCATCTCCAGGGAGGACTTCATGGAAGGTGAAGTTCACAAAATGAATTCAATAATAGTAATATACATAAGGAAATGCAAGTTTTAAAGGTGCAGTATTATGCTATTTTTCACCCAACTTAATTTGTTCTAAGAACCCCAACAACATAGTATTCCACAAACTCACCTGTTTTCCCTCTGAAAATTCACTTTAATGACGCTTCTAAAAACAGGCTGTTTTGGGGCCTTCATACATATGCATGAGTCTGTAGATGCAGACTTCATGCCTTGCTCTGATCACCATAGCAATTTTCTTTTGCTATCCACACACTCTTGTTATTGTTGTCAGCCAAAAAACTGCACATTACAGTAAAACACATGGATATTTAAGCGGCTATTGTGATTGCGAGTCCAACAAAAACTATGCTCCACGGTGTGTGTTTATCACATCAGCAGCGGAGTTTGTCAGCTGTTTCAGATGTTTCAAACACTCACCAGAGCTGCTATGTTGCTTCCTTGTAATCCACACGTATTCTGACCACAGAACTAGTCCATTTAAGATGATAGTCCACTGTTTTGTCCAACCACTGCATCGCATTGGGTCACAAACACGTCATGTCAAAGGAGATACGAGGCAGTATAACGGCTACTAAAAATAGAACTGATTGTGAGCAATCACACTGCGCTTTGGATTATCTTTATACTGGATAATCTATATACTCAACATAAATATATTAATTGTGGATAAAGGGACTAGTGGTTAAGGGAGCAGGGTTATAATCTTAGGGTGACTGGTTCTAATCTCCCTTGTCCATCACTGTGGGATGTTGATCAGTCCCTGATTTTAACCATAACTGCTCTCTGGGCGCTACACCGTAGCTGTCCACTGGAGCGACCATGGCTCAGTGGTAGAGTGGGTCGTCCAATAACCGAAGGGTTGTGGATTCGAATCCAGCTCTATTCAAGTCATTGTCATTGTGTCCTTGGGCACCGCACTTTACCCACATTGCCTAGTATGAATGGGTATTAATTGTCCATGAATGTTGGTGGTGGTCAGAAGGGCCGTAGGCGCAAAATGGCAGCCACGCTTCTGTCAGTCTGCCCCAGGACAGCTGTGGCTACATTGTAGTTTACCACTGCCGGTATGACTGATGTGAGTGACTGGTGTGAATGAATAGTGGTTTCTGTAACGTGCTTTGACTCTCCTCGAAAAAAGCGTTAAATAAATCCAAGCCATTAATGGCCAAGTTTATGGGAGCTTTAATTCCACTTTAAGCAGAATAAAAGTTAATTCCTCTTTAAATTGACCATGTAAACACTTAATTCCTAATTTAAATACAAATTAAACTTAAATTCGAATTAGGTGGCTGGTTTATTTTTCTGCTTTAAGTTCATTCAGATAACTAATTCCAAATAAAAAAAAAAAACATCATGTAACCGTGGCCACTGTTACATGCACATTCTGTGTATGAAACTTTACAAATATGACAGTGTTTGTTTTACCTGTGAGATAGTTTGAAAGGGAGGAGCTCACATTCTTATAGGGTAGGAGGAGCCAGGATTGTCAGGAGGAGGAGTTTCCGCGATGTGACGTCACAACGCGAGAAAAATTCAACTCGCCCATTTGGAGCTGACTTTTTACAAAATGTGGAATAACAAGGGAAGGAGGAAACATAACTTTTCCATGTTTGGCCTTCTGAATGACACTAAAGTGATGTGTATCACTGAAGCAAAACTATTATAAAGTGATTTTTTTTCACAATACTGCCCCTTTAAAAGACTGGCAGCACAGTAGTTGCTAAATGCTCCATTCACTTGCTTAATAAGTGTATTGAGTAATGTTCACCAAGATGCTCACCACATCATAAAAGCAGCTTCAGTCCAATTTAATCTTTACATTTTACTCTGTTAGGTGTAAAGCTGAGTGTACCTCATGCTAATGATATTGGACTGGAGGCAGTGGTACTACAATACACTGACTGGATGGATGAAAACAATGGGATTAGAAACCGTGATGCCCTGGATGATATCGTCGGGGATCACAACGTCATCTGCCCGCTGGCCCACTTTGCTCGGTCTTACGCTCAACACAACGCCCTGAAGGCTAACCATGGTGGCGCCAACTTTGGAGTGCTGAACAATGGAGGGAATTCTCAAGGTGAGATAGTGAGCTGTGCCTGCTACTCCACCCAGTTGAGAGGGGTTCAATGATACTCCTTAATTTGTTTGAATATGGTTGCCACAGAGTTGGATGGCTTCATATAGTTGAGTGGGACTTTTTCTGGCCACATACAATTGGAGCTGGAGCTAAAAGAAAAAAGATGAGTTAAAGACAGTTGAGGCCTCATCGATCAAATATTTTTTTTGCCAGAAAAAAGATGTAAAATAATAAAATTGCTGCTCAAAAGTTTGTTTTGATCTCCCGCTGTAAACCCTCATTTGGGCTGTGGAGTTTGTAAACGAATGCATTGTAATGTGCAAAAAAAATGTGACTTAACACATTTCTGTTGTTTTCATGGACTGAAAGTTGCAGCATAACAATGGCGGAAGTTTTTTTTTTTTGGGCTTTACACGGAAATATCAAAATCCGGCCAAATTTGAATATCTTGCGGAGTGAGGTTATATACTGTAAAGTGTAGTACCGGGAACAAACTACAACAAAAATAAAATCACTGTCCTTTTTGCCTGGTAAATAACTGAGAGAATTTATGGTAAGAATGACGTAAAAAATAGTTTCACGCATCCTTCTACTCCACATCCCACAATGCAAGGTGTGAAAGTGGAAATGATCTGAACTTTATTGATCTATGAGGTATAAACACTGTCTTTATCTGACATTAATACAAAGATAATCTCAGCCAGCTTTAAAGCAAAAATGTGGCCTTTTGGTTTTTTGCTTCTCTCACATGGATGCGATAAACAAAAATCTTTTCAGAGCAGCTTTAGGCTGCTTGAAACCATGAACAAAAATACAAGACCAGTTAAATCCAAAGTTTCTTTTATTCCTAAAAGCAATAACCTGTGATCAAAGAGTTTTGGATTCTCAAAATTTCAGGTCTTTAAATCTGTTATATAATGATGAGAGAAAGTTTTTTTTTAATGTAAAATGTGATTGAATGTAACTGGACTATTCCATCACAGTACATGTGTTTTTGCTCTTTAAGGTGGCGTGTATCTCTATCTGTTTGATCACCGAGCGACCAACATAGCCTGGCCAGAGTGGATGGGTGTGATTCATGGCTATGAGATTGAGTTTGTCTTTGGCCTGCCACTGGAAAAAAGATTCAACTACACTTTGGAAGAAGATAAACTGAGCCGGCGAATGATGAAATATTGGGCCAACTTTGCACGAACTGGGTAATGCTCCGCACACGTAAAAGAAATGATTTGCTTTGTATTCTTCAATTACGAGAGAGGCTTGATTTCAGATGTTTTTTCAGTTGTTGTACATCTTTGCCAACGAGGCAATATTCAGATCATGTGCACATTATTGTGTAACTAGTACAGCAGCGTTAACACACAAAGCTAGGCTCAATCTACCACTAAACTTAAAGCCACTCCGTAGACTTTTTGACCTAAAGAGTTGACCCATATGAGTTATTTTAAATGATTCCTAAGACCAATATACAGTGCTTCCCTCTTGAAATACCGCCCATGTAAGTTTGGAGAGACGTACCGTCTTTGGCCAGGTCATGTGACCTGGACAATGCTTAGAGAACGTATCACTTTATGGCAGTCACGTGACACACAGGCTCAGATATACTCATTGGGCTATGGTTTTTGATAGTATTTTACCGCCTGTTCGACTCCTGGTCATGGCCGAGTTTAAAACTGCTTCTGAGAAGTCTAAAATGACACTGCCGAGACCCGACCCGCCTTTCGCCACGTGGACCCACGGCGAAGGGGGCCGACCAGGGAGTAAGGGGGGAGCACCACCGACGCGGCCCTGAGAGCCAATCCTTATCCCGATGTTCCAGGTCAACTACTGTCTGCATAGACAATCAAAACACGAAGGGTGACTGGCCCGACTGACTGTTTTTTGATTTTTGCGACAGTGCTGCAGCACTTGTGGCCACTAGGGGCACTTGACGTGAAAGTTACAGGTCTAACGCCCCTAGTGGCCAAAAGTTACACAGCGTGCCTTTAAGTAACACATAACTGTGTTCATCCATTCTAATGTGAGCAAATTAGGATATTTTGGAGGAATGGTGACAGATGCATAGATAAGGATAGTTGGTTAAAGGAAACATTAATAAGCCAATCTGTGCAATGTAGGAACAAACCTTAGTGCGCTCCAAAGAGCTACAGAGAGGAAATTGCAACATTACGAGTTTGGAATGGTCTGTGTAGTTTGAATGGATGTTTTCACGATGCATGTACAGACACTACTGGTACTTCAACATCATTGATGAAAAAGGCCAGAGCAGACAGGTGAAGTGTACATTATGTCCCAGAGCAGAGTTTTTCCACATCTCAAGAAACCTCACAACGAAACACACCATTAAGGTAATGGTCAAAAACACTGATGACACCGTTAATGTTTCTAAGAAGGACACACACGCATACACATACATGCACATTAACACACGCTCTCTTTCTCTCTCCCCTCACACACACACGTATTGATTTCCCAGCAGCAGTCAATAGAAGTTGAAGTTAACACAGTGTTAAGAGTATATGGATGGTGGTGGGACAAATGAATGATCGTTTAGGAGCTAACGTTGGATTTGTTCTAATCTTACTCTTCACGTTCTATTTGAAAAGCACTTATTGTTACACTGTTTACTTTAAAGGCCATACTTGAAGAAGCCCTACAGTATGTACTAATTGTACCAAAAATGTGATCTTTCCACAGACAAACAGTTTAAAGCACTTTTTTGTAACTTTTTATGGAGAATATTCTGTTGAAAATATTTGGAAGAACAGTTACAGTATGCACCGAATGTCTGAAAGATGTGACAGATTTTTTTTTTTTAGTTTTACAATACACTGACTTAAAGATGATATCCGGAGTTTCTGAGAAACGTCTCGATGTCCCGCCCTAAACAGCCTCACTTCCTCCCACTGCCTCTCCCAATCTACCAGAAGCCACAACCTCTATTTTGCTGCACGGGCATCGCGGAACATAACACGGTTGCATCGGGTGGCATTGATATAGGTCTATGGGTCAGGTAAGAGCCAAGATCATATTTACCTGTTTGCTGTTGTGACGCGCGGCCTTGTTTCCGTGCACAGTTTCGCATTCACTTTGATTGACAGACTCAAAAACAGGAAGTCGAAGCCTATTGGCTGACCGCACTCGGCAATTGTTTCCATTTGTATAGGGGTCTATAGGACGAAGGAGGGACTTATATACATGAATGTATATAAATGACCACCGGCAGTGGACCATAGTAAAAGACTAGTTAGGTATTTTTTCGCATTTCAAAATAATCATACATTAACATAGGTTTCTCAGAAACTCCAGATATCAGCTTTAAGCACTTCTTATTATTGAAACTTTTGCAAGAAAGAAAGATTTGCCTCTGAGGTTAGTGACAGATCTTCGACTGCAGGCCTGCTAAACCAGAGCTGCTCCACGATCAGAAATCACTGTGGGGCAGGGTTTGCTCAATGACCTCTTAGTGTTAGAGAAATAAATTCAACATTTAAAAAACAGATTATGTCAGGCATGTCAAAGTGGTAGCGTAATACGTTGACGTCAGTAATAATAATGCTCATTCTGAGCTAATATTCCCTTTAAACACTAACATTATCTTTCAACTTTATTCCATCTGTGTCTAAAATGTCTGTCTCATCCAACCTCTCAGTAACCCAAACGAAGGTCTGATGGACAGAGGGAAACGCTGGCCTCAGTTCACCATCAGTGAGCAGAAGCATGTCGGACTCAACACGGAACCACTGAAGATCCACAGAGGTCTGCGGAACCAGATGTGTGTGTTCTGGAACCGCTTTCTGCCACGTCTGCTCAACATCACTGGTGAGCATCACATCTTTGGCACACATCTAAAAGCTTTAAATCCCTTCGTGTTGTCAAAAAAATCTAGAAATGCTGGAAAGTAAAGGATCAATATAGCTACTGTGCGGCAATGATCGGGGCCAGGCAATTCTTGGCACAATTAATTTAGTGTGTGCATTTTACATCAGTTGAGACTAGGGATGGGAATCGAAAACCGGTTCTTTCTGAGAACCGGTTCCCAGTAATCCAATTCCGCTTATCGGTTTCTCTTATGTCGCAAATACGTAATGATAAACTCCTCCAGGTCCTGTATGTTGTTTATGCTAGCACCAAGTGAAGCTCCTTCCACCATATACAGGTAGTTGTTTGCTGTCCACCGCGGAGAATCCACCTCCTCCACCCGCAGCTGTGCTGTCCTCCGTGATGTGTTTGTAGCGTCTCTGTTGCTACGCTACTCACTTCCGGGTTCTGTACACTTGCGCAAAAGTTGCTTTTTGCACGGACGTTTCTTCCTTTGTCGCCAGTTTATGTCCTCATAACAAGAAATCAGACACGGGAGGCGAACTGGTACTGATCGTTGTCTTTAGTTTGCTCTTTCACACTGGTACACACACACACGGCTGATGATGTCGCATGTAACAACGAGAATGGCGTCTCTGAAGGTTCATTCATAGAATTGTAAACAAAGGCTAAAATACAGCTTTACCATTTAAATACATAACAATAAGTGCAGCTGTACTTTTGGTTACTATGTTCTTTTTTACTGAATAATTATTTGTTTTTTGTCTGATGTAGTTTTGGATCAAGTTGTTCTAAAGGAGCACTGTAAATATTATCAAATGTTTGTAGCCAAAATGTGTCATATGTTGTAGTAATAATAATAATTACTCGATTTTATATAGCGCTTTTGTATATATTATTATCCAGTGAAAACAATCTATACCTGGTGGAATTAAAGAAAGCTGATTTCCCTGCAGGAAATTAAAAAGACAAAGATATGATCATAATTTGTATTATTTAATTCCCTCACCCAATGAGAATCGGTAAGTAATCGAATCGATAGCAGTATCAATAATGGAAACGGATCGCAAAATTCTTATCCATTCCCATGCCTAGTTGACGCTTACCCCCAATTTCCACCACATCTGTAACTGCTCCGAAACCACAACGCAGCTGATGTTTCCATTCAAGTCAATGTGTCCATTTCCACCGCATCTGAATCTGCTCTGGAGCCCACAGCAATAGATTCGCAGACCTTTCATTTTTGGCGGAAGCTGGTACTGTGCTGCAGCAATTTAACAAAAATAAGCCCGTGCATTGACAGAATAAAATATCCAGATTATTTTCAAAATAAAATACTCAGAGTTCAAGGTGGATTGTAAATCCATCCATTGACCGAGGATACCCCTGGCAGAGGAAAACCCCTCCAGTGGGCCCATTTCGGACTCTATCCGAAAACCAAGCACACATTCGGACTCGGGGGAATAAAACCTGTCCACTGAGACCACATTTTCGAAAAAATAAACGCCTTTTTTTTTTTGGCCCGAAAAAAGTACATTTTGGCTCTAGTGGGCAGGCGCAATTCGCACTGTACCTGAAAACGAAGCATACATTCGGACTCGGGGGGACCAGACCTTACTGTTGATACTGCGATTGGGCCAATCCTAGCACTTTTAAAATTGTATGTGACATATATCTATTGCATTTAGTCTATGTCACTGTTTGCAGTCAAACATTTTTAATCCACGGTAGGCTCAATTTTTGATGTGTCAAAACTGTGTGGACAGTTTGTGTAGGACAGTCTGAAGATGTGCTATAGCAAGTTTTGTGTCAATTGAGCAAAAATTGTAGGAGGAGATAGGTTTAATATGTTTTTGAAAAGAGCAAATTTGCAGATCTGTACCACATGTAGTTGATTGATTTATTTATTTAAATGTCACTTTAGAGGCTTGCCGTAGCATCACCTTTCGGACTATTGGCTTTTTTTCTTTGTAGCTGAGGCAAAATTTTGTGTGTTTTTGCACTAGGGAAGTAGGATTTCCTCAGAAGAAGAACATGCTGGATAACTAATGGTTATCCTATGACTGGCTGACCCCTAATAACGGAAAACTGAAAGTGTGATCCGACAGAAGGCCTGCACAAATCACTTCATAGGTAGAGGGTAAACAGTTTCAATCAAAACTTGGCACACATTATAGTACAAAGTAGGGATCGACTGATATGGATTTTTTAGAGTTGATGTTGATACCAAATTTTTTTCCATCAGCCATAGCCGATGACCAATACGGACTGCCGATTTTCTTGAGCCGATATTTGGAGGCGATACTATTTTTGCTCCCTTAATTTACATCATAAAAATTACACAATAATGATAACAAAAGTCTCAATTTTTTTTAAATATTTAACAAATAATAAAAAACAGATGATGTAGAACAGGAACAAGTAAAAAAAAAAATAGAGTGAGACATCTCATGAAATATTATGAAAGAGAAATGTTCGTCCTTGTCCTGAAAATAGCCTCAACAAAAGTTGACCTGACTGAAGATATATTTTATTAACAGGATTATTGAGTATAGATAATATAATTATAGAATTAAACACAAAAAGAAACCATGAATAATAGTCCCTTTCAACCCAACCCCAGAACATAAATTAGTAGAGGAAAATAACGTGATGTCAGATGCGCAATAAGCATCACACTGTTCCAGTTTCTGCTCTAAATTCCATCGACATTAACAGGAATGAAAATTCAAACTAGTAGTAAACTGCTTCTCAAAGTTTTAAAAACTTCTCAGCGCAGCACTCTCATATTGCTGAGTGAGAAGCAGAGAGGGATGGAGAAATAAACACACACGCCAAACCTCCAGCCAGCTGCTCGTTAAATACAACTGCGACAACACGTGGAACCACGGAACAACGTCAGCTAAGTTAAACAGTTAAAGATGCTTTGAAAGTTTAAAACTTGCCATTAGGGTTGAAGATTTTCCTCTGCGCTCTGCTAGTGGTGGGACGGACTCTGCACTCTACAGCCTCTGTCTCCAGCAACACGGAGCAGCCTGTGGCAGCCGCTCTATATATAAAGCAGATCTGTGAACGCAGTAGCGCGCATTGGCCGATGCCGATACATGTAATAAACACGCAAAAATCTGCCGATTGCTGATGAATCAGTCGATCACTAGTACAGAGAGCCGATTTGCACTGGCTACTACAAAGAAACGCAGAAGCTGGGTTTTCATCACAAATTTTCTCAAAGTAAAAGCGATATTTCTAAATGTCGACACAGTATAATTGCACTTCGAACGTTGTTTTGGGCAGGAATTTTGTAACTTCCGTGAAATCTCATCCCGCGAGACTTCGATGCAGGAAGACGGATGCTCAGAACCTCATTCTAACTCCGTATTCCTTTGCTGTTTCACGTCTAATGTGGCAGTAATAATTTTAAGTATAAATGGTAAATGGTAAATGGACTTGATTTATATAGCGCCTTATAACCACACTGAAGCAGTCTCAAAGTGCTTTACATATCAGCTCATTCACCCAATCACTCTCACATTCACACATCAAAGCTCAGAAAGGTCACAGTCTTCTCTTCTGTTTACACATACGGCGCCATGTTTACTCGGAGAGCAGTGGTCATGTGACCAGGTACATCAAGTCATGTGACCATGTACGTCACGTCCTGTGACGTGTATTTGCAGAAAAAGTGTTTCCTAAGCGTTTTTGCAACAAATTTCAATATTGAAACATGAAAGCGTAAAAAGTGTTATTTGAGTTACCGGTTTTATTGTGCTATCTAGATTTTGCACATTTCCAATGGTAATGGAAACACAGCTAGAGTCTGTCTCTGTGTTTTTCCTCTCAGACAACATCGATGAGGCAGAGCGTCAGTGGAAAGTGGAGTTTCACCGCTGGTCCTCCTACATGATGCACTGGAAGAGTCAGTTCGACCACTACAGCAAACAGGAGCGCTGCACCGACCTGTAACTTACCTAGCAGAGAGTCGGAAACATGATGGAGAGAGGCAATTACAGAGAGAACCCAAGATGTTCCTCTATATTTTTCTTTCACAATACACACACACACACATAAGAGGCACTGAATTCTATTTATTTTGTGTGTGTGTGTGTGTGTGTGTGTGTGCGTGTGTGCGTGTGTGCGTGTGTGCGTGTGTGCGTGTGTGTGTGTGTGCGTGTGTGTGTGTGTGTGTGTGTGTGTGTGCGTGTGTGCGTGTGCGTGTGTGCGTGTGTGTGTGTGTGTGTGCGTGTGTGCGTGTGTGTGTGTGAAAGCCTGTTTGGTGTGGATCAGATCTGGACCATGTGGACAGGCCATGTCGGCTCAGGCCTGGCTGTTTCATCCAACTCAACTTTAGTTTTCTTTGAATGAATGAGATTTTTTTTTTTTTTTTCCTTTTTCTTTTTTAACTTCTACTGAAGAGTCGGGTGTTTCACTGTTCTGCTTCGCCCTGTTGTGTGTTTATCCTGTGGTACTGCATACACTGCATGACATCCAGATGGGTTGTGTGTTGAAGAAGCCTTTACAAAAACACTGGGCTGCCTGCCTTATGTTGGTGAGGGGAGCCATTGACACCAGTGTGAGAGCGCATCCCGGTTTGTACTTTGTATCCTAGGACTAGATACTCCCAGTGTGTGTGGGTGTGTGTGTCATTCAGTGTCCTGTACAGCTGTCCTGTCTGTTGTGTGTGTGCGTGTGACACACGCAGCCCTCCCTCTCAGTCCATCCTTGCCCCATCTTTTCCTCCACTCATCCTTTCATCTCCCACACTGCACTCGTTTCTTCCCCTTTTTCTATTCGGTTTCCTTCTCTTAAGACGTGATCTAGGTCATGCTGTCACATTCATCGCCATCTCTGCTCATCCTCCTTGCACTCATTCTCGATCCTATAATTACCTGCTGCTGCTTCGCTAAAGTTTTTAATATCATCCCCATCGCATCAATTGTCCCGTCTTTCCGTCTGACTCGTCAAACTTTATCCCTCTATCCTAATTTGTATCCTCCCCTCTCCCCTGAACTGCATCACTCATCCCCCTCTGCCTGTTTTCTTATTAGCCTAATGGAAGCAGGGTAATTCACTCAGCAGCAAGATTATGTGAGTGAGCGCTGGCTCAGCCCCTGGCCTGCCAGCCGAGCAGCACGTGATGGATGGCTGGATGGAAAATGGAGGAGAAAAGGTGGACAGAGAGGAAGCAGAGAGGAGGTGGGGTGGGTGGGTGGGAGGTTTGGGGCGTTATGGATGCGGCAGAAGGAGGGGTGGAGATCTAAAGGAAAGATGAAAAGACAGCTCTGGAAATTCTCCTTTACATAACTGGAGACAAAATGTGTACGTGGACTGCAGCTCTCACAACACCCTGCGGCTCTGAACATGTGACGGGTCTGAAAAGCTCTTTCTCAGTTCAACAGTCGCAGCCTCTGCATTGGGTCTGATGGAAGACTCCTAATGCCCCCCCCCCAATCCACTCTGACTGTTAATGGAAGTGCCTCAGGCCATCCATCAGATACGTAGATTCTGAGAGTTTGGGTGTTAAAGGCAACATTTAGCTGTGTTTTCCTCAAGAACCAATCGTAACAGACTTGGAGTCAGTGACAAAGTATGCTGCATACCTCTATGAGACAGATTGTTCAAACGAGGTATTTTAAGTAGATTAGCAGCAAGATGCATCAGTTAAGGCGGGCATACACTGTGTGATTTTTGACTCAAGCGTCTATTTTGGGGATTGGGCCGAGTCTCTGCTAAATCACGTGTCGTGCAGCATGTAGTATACATGAGGTCTCGAAGTGTTTAACACCTCAGAACCAGCTCCCTACAGCAATCGTATTGTCGCAAGAAATTTAAACCTGTTTGAAATCCCGGTCGCTCCTCGTGAGGGTATCGTACAGTTGAAGCAGTGCCACGGACCGGCTTACCTCAATCAAACTCTCACACTGCACATGCGTGAACACCGTAGGACTGCTGTAAAATTGACGGACTGTACTGCCCACGTCTGTCCAGCCAGTTCCTTGTCCATCACATCACCACCTTTTCTTTTTTAAAGCTTTTTTTGCTGAGATTCGCAAGTTTCTAGCAACTTCCGGCTTTTTCTTCTTCTAATTTGTACGTTGCATTTCCAGAAACAAGACTCCGATGTGTTGTGTATGAACATACAGTGTAAGCAGTCAGATCGTGTCAGAGTGTCGGTCCGTACAGTGTGAGAACATGAATCGTGTGCTGCGCACATTCGGACTCTCTGTTGCACAATTTGAGCTGGAGCTGAGTACAACGATTGAAAAAGTCGCACAGTGTCTGCCCGCTTTTAGCAGTTTTTATTATGGCATCACTGTCATATTTTAATAGTGCTCAATGTCGCACTGAACCACAACCCACTTCTAGAATAGAATAGAATACAGTATATAGAACACGTCTTTTTTGTCATTGTTCAAAACGACTAACAACAGTTGAGGAACGAGAGGTACACATAAAAAAGATAAAATAGAATTAAAACACCAACAGAATATATATTTTTTTTAAAATAGACCGTAATGTTTTCTTTTCCACATAAAAATTATTATTTGAAATGACTTCTGCATGAAAATAAAGCATTGGAGTCTATTTCCTGAACCAAAAAAACGTATACAATAATAAACAATAAAAATGTTAACTCACTTCAAAATGTACTATGTAAAAGTTAATATAACTGCTTGATGATAATCTTTTCGTGGCTTTGTCAGGCTCAAAATATACAGTTGATAGTACAAGCCTGTATGAATGTCTGGCACAATGAGGTTTCAAGAAACCAGTTTTTATCACGAGTCAGTCAGAAAATTCTTTTAGCTCATTTAGCACTTTGTTCCTCACAGATTTACACTGTGAATTTTGGAGTGCTCAAGTATTTGCTCATTTAAAGCTGCTCAAGACCAAAACATTCTTATCAGATTAAGACAGTGCATGTAGGTCTCATTCGAGAAATCGAAGTTTATCTGTTCGAAAATATATGTAAATGGTTGAAAGTCCCTCTCCAAAGTTTGTTTTGATCTCCACTCTAATGACTCGGTTTAGTGAGATTGTTGGAAAAGTGTTGCGCATTGCATTGTGGGATGTAGAGTCTTGTAGATGGATGTATTGAATTGTTTTTACTTCGTTTTTACTGTGACTTCTTGTTCTTACTTCCCAACACATTTTTGGTGTTTTTAATCGCATCCATCCATTTTCTAAACCACTTGCTCCTTTTTTAGGGTCACGGGGGTCTGCTGGTGCCTATCTCCAGCTCTCATAAGGCTCTAGGTGGGCGTTTTCATGGACAGAAAATTGTGGCAGAACAATGGTGGATGTTTAATTCGGGGTTTACAAAGAAGGTCCTTATCTGGGAAAGAAACATAAGAAATCACGTTAAGGATGAAGTCAAACCACGTTTAAGCATTCGTCTACAGCAGTGGTTCTCAAACTTTTTTGGCTGAAGTACCCCCTTTCTCTTATTTCTGAATCCAAGTACCCCCTTTGTCCGACTACAGCATTTTGCTTATATAACTATTTAAAAACAACTATAGAGCATAATGAAGGAATATACGAGTGATAACACATATTCTAAAGTATTTAATTTTGTAAGTAAGTAGAAAGAAACAGTATTGAATGCAGTGGTTCCCAACCTTTTTAGGATCGTGACCCCATTTTTAGATCAAGAATTTCCGGCGACACCAAAGACATTTTTTTCTAGAATTTGTTTTTGATCGTCTTTGAGCTTAGATATTTTTTATTTCTGCATTTTAGTTGAACTAGATTTTTTTTTTTTTTTTTTTAATTCAGGCGATTTGTTTCTATAGTTTTTATCATTTCTGGTCATCTCATGCCTGGGGTGGGACCAAGACTGACACTTTATTTGTAAATTTTCAACTCTCTTACACGTACCCTCATTTGAGAAACACTGGTCTACAGGACTGCAATGCGCCAATGTAGATAAACAGAGTTTCCAGTGGAGATAAAACAAACTTTCGCACGGCAGCTTTAAACACGTCTTATTTGTCACTGTGTGAGAGTAATGCATTGAAACCAATAGGAACATGCTCATGAAAAGAGGAACACAAAGCTGCCAAAGGCCTTTGGTTTTCTTTTGGCTAAAGCTGCATGTGGCACATTTATAAATGGTGCCTATGCTGGTTCACATCAGACACAAGGTGGAAACACCGTGAACAGGAGGCTGTGTAGAAGATGAATGAATGTATAGATGTGGAGATGGTGGCTTCGTATAGACCCAGTAGAAGGAGAGCAAGATTTACAATTCCTGTAGTGAAGCTCTGCTGTCAGTCCCACCAGGAGTTGGTTTCTATGTGGAACAAAATCCATCCAGTATGCATTTCAGAACACTGTTGGCTTCATTTAGAGCTGATCTCTGAAACTGAGACATTAAGGAGACTGCAGGTCAGACCTAGTGGGCCCTGACACTTTCCTCTCCCTCTCCATTTCCTGCCCTTACCATCACAGTGACCGTGTGTGTATCTGACTTGCTGATGGCTGTTCCTGTAACACGTCCCTTTTGGCATGCAAATGTCCTGTTAATGGCTCATGATCATGTAGTCTAGCTCTCAAAGCAGTAAATATGAAAAGGCATTGTACTGGTGAGGAATGCATGTATGAAAGGCTCCCTCTGCATGTCCTCCAAGCATCCCCAGTTTAGTCTCCCAAACTCAGACTGTTACTTCATGTTACAATTTATAATAATTTAGAAATGAGTCATATATCTGTCATTGTTGGTATATTTGATGTTAGCAATAACATAGAACATCTGTAAAGGAATATATTTGATATTTAAATGCAGTGAAAATATATGGGAATTAACAGCAATGTTGAATCATTAGGGGAGTTGTGTTTTAAAAGCAATATTATTCTGTGTAGAAACTAAAAATGAGTGCCATAAACAATTATTTCTCCACTTTCTCCTCGTTGTTTGTTCCATACTCCTGTACTGTATGTGTTGAAGGCTTTTTTAGCTTCCCAGTTCGTCTGTGTGTATCATGAACGCTGAGCTGGTTAAGCTATGGCAACATAAATAAAGACACCTTGCTGCTTCTGTCTGCCTATTGAGTCTGCATGCACTGCTGTTAATTTCCACCACACATCACATCACACTGGCATTTATAGCTCAATTACAAGAAGTCCATTTGAACAATTTACGAACAAAGGTGGGTTTTATAATTTGTGATCGTCATTTTCTGCTTATTTAGTATTTAAAAAAATATTCATAATAACATAGGAATCCACAGAAAGATGTTGGACACTAGACATTGTTTGTCCTAGCATCAGCAAGCCCTGGTTACTGTTTAAAATGTAACTAAATCCCAGAGTTCAATTGCAAAAGCAGATCACTAGTTTTTTTTTATACATTTTTAGTCAAGTCTAATCAAAGTGGCTTTGACCAGGATATCGCCTCTCAAAAGCCACACAATTTTGACTTGACTTGTATCACCTGAAGTAAATGATGAAAAAACTAATTTTCAGCAAATGTATAAAAACTGAGCTATCTGCTTTTTCAATTAAACTCTTCATTTGTGTTCAGCTGGGGAAAAAAGTAATTTTGGGGGGTTTAGTTACTCTTTAAACACTCACGGTAAAGTTGAACAGCTGCTCTAAAATCCTACACTGCAGATTGTATTGATTCAGTTTCCTTTTAAAAGCACCGTTCTGCAACTGCAGCTTTGAACATAGCTGCTATCTGACCTTTGGCTCTGTACCATTCATTAATTAAATTCTTGGCGCCATCAGCGCTTTAACAAGACTACAGAGTATGGCTTTTTTTAGACTGCCTGTCCATGATGCCAGGCTTTCCTTTTAATTCCTTTTAAATCTGTCCACATTGGAAGAAATTATGAGAGCTTTAAATAAGATTTATAGTACATGAAAAGCACTGAAAGCTCTGGTCAAAGTAACATTTCACCTTCTCATTGCCCCAAGACGTATGACTTATCCTCATACCTTTACTCTTGACCTGAAAGGTCACAATTACATTATGAGCTTTGTGATCTAAGAGGAAAGAGGATACTTTAACATGTTTTTTCATTATCTTTAAAGCAAGGCTATGCATGATGAATTAACTATAGGTTATTTACATAACCCCAGTTCTCTAAGTAATATGAGTGAGATGTCTCACTATGGGATATATGCCTCCGCGTCATTCCATTCTTCAGAAGCCCAATCTCATTACGCCAATCCCGATTGGCTGGTGAAAGGTATTATTCCGCAAAAGGTAGTCCCACCTACTATAAGTAGAGTGGGCGGATGATACTACCCCATTCAAATAAGCAAACCTCACTCGCCCTACAAGAAGGGTTGTCTGGAAGACACCTCACTCATATGACTCTGACAACCGGGGTTATGTAAACTATAGTTCTCTTTCGTAACATTCATTTTGATGTCTTACTATAGGATATAACTCCCGTATTGCAGACTAGCTTATCAGGCCTACACCAGCCCACAGGGCAAGCACTGTTCCGATCAGGACAGGAGAACCGCCTGTGCCATGCACGGAGCGGAGACTTCAGCCTATAGAACCGGACAAAAGTGAGGGGCAAGGACCAGCTCGCCGCAGCACAAATGTCCTAAACAGACACTCCCCTGAACAGGGCCCAGGATGTGGCTACACCCTGAGTCAAGTGTGCACGCAAGCCCACAGGCGGCTGCAAATCCTGACTCGTATAAGCCAAAGCGATCGCCTCCGCCACCCAATGTGACAGGCATTGCTTGGTAACTGGCTTCCTTTTATGGGGCGGAGCCCAGGAGATGAAGAGATGATTGCTCCTTCTGAAGCTCACTGTCATTTCCTTATAGGTTCACCTTGGCCCGTGCGTAACGGGCCCACAACTGTTCCACAACCTCTGAACTTATCATCCATACCCCATAAATCAGCGCCCCCCTAGACAGCAGGTCTGCGCCTGTGTTCAGGGCTCCCAGGATGTACGCCACCCTCAGCAAGAGGAAGTGACTAGAGCTCCACATGATCAACCTGGAGGTGCAACCCACCAGTCGTATTGTCCGCCCATACACGAACGTGGTGGCTCTTGAAGAATTGAATGAAACGTCTCAGTGAGAGAAACACAGCTGAGAGCTCCAAATAATTAATGTGAGAGCTCCGGAGGGTCCTGTCTCAGTGACCACTCACAGATTGGCGCTCGTCAGGCTGGTGTTCATGGTGACCATTATCCTAGACGTAACGGTGCTCATAGCACCAGTGCAGCCCCCTGGCGCACTCTGGTGTGACCAACACCCTACGTGCACCGTGACGCACCGGATCCAGACCATATACGGCCATCCACAGCTGGAATTCTCGCATGTGGCGGATGGCAGACGCCATCAACCCGAGCAACCAAAGACACAATCTGAACTGAACAGATTTTCCCAGTTGGAAAAGAGCAAGACACGTCTTGAAGGTTTTCACCCATGCAGCCGAAAGGCAGGTTTGGGGACCAGAAAAAAACCTAGAGTAGAAACCACTCTGACAGTGTGAAGGATACAACAGAGATCACCCCTTTGTTTAACAATGAGAGGATTTCCTCCTGTGAAACACGGGATGACTCTACCGAGCCCTGTGAGTGTATGATGCTGATGAAACGGGGAAGAACAGCGGTAAACTGCAGCCAGTATCCTCCCATTATCATCCGCAACACCCAGGGTGGGGCTGCAAGTTTGGCCCATCTTCTGCCCCTGAGGGAGCTTATTTTTGGTGAAATAATGAGTGTTTGTGCATGCCTTTGACATTTTTTTCGAGGGGCAACAGCCGGAACCTTCATCGAAATGAGTATTTTTCTCCCTGCGGTTGTCGGGCTGAGCCGCTGGACAGCAGAACAGGTGAAGCTGGAGAATGGAGAACATCCAGCTGCGTCACCATGGCAGATGAAAGGAGATTGGTCTTTTGTGCAACAGAGAGATGATCACCCTTCCCGTTGAACACGGGCTGATTACCCCTGAATCTGTGCGTGTATCATACCGGCAAACGAGGGACAGCTGCAAGCAGCAGCCTGTTAAAGGCTGCTTTTATGCTTGATGCATCACTGTGCCACTCTGAAATAAGAAGCACGAAATCCGCATGAACAATGCATGTGGCATTTATACTCTGCTCCCAGGTCGCAGGAGGCAGTGCATTACAAGCACCCGGGTGTGACAGTGGGACACATTGTTATTATTCCTAAAAAAACAGATGTGTGCATGTGCGTGCTTGTGGACATGAGAGAAGGGGAGGGGGCCAAACTTGCCTAGAACATGTTCGTTCTTCTCAGTCGCCACTGGACCATGCCGTGGCAGCGGGTAGACTGGGGTATGGAGGGCCCCTGAGTGCATGTATGAAGCTGAACAGGTGTAGGTGGGGGACGGGGAACATCCAGCTGATTCACCGGAAGATAGGAGGGTGGTCAGGCCTTTCAATTCTCCTCAGCTGCAGCTGAGGCCGAAAGTTTCCCGAGCCAGCCGGCTGAATCGTGTCAAGGAAACAACGGAGAACGCAGGCTGCGCACCCCGGGCCAGAGTGATATCTTCTTTGAGACTACAGCTGTTGTGCTGATGTCTGGGAGCTCCGAACCTTGCGGCTCTCATCGGAGTGAGAGCGCCATGAGGAAGGCCAACGTGCACCTGAGCGTCAGCGTAAAGAGAGAACCGTCAGCCGGACCTGAGGCTCGGTGGTTCAGTACCTACCGGTGATGAACAGAGGACAGCCCTTGACCGAGCAAAGCAAGGTAAGTGCTGGCTTCTTCTTGATCTGGTGTGGTCCAAGCAATGCGTCTATACGTACTAGCGTCCGTTGACTCAAAATCGAAGATCCAACTGTGGACAGTTAAGCTGAGAGAGAGAAGAGGTGTTTGAATGAGGAACTGCCCAGCCGCTCTTCCTCTTATAGGATTTGGGATTGTCCCTGGCGGATGGACAAGTTCCACCAGCCAATCAGGATTGGGGGATTGAGAAAAAGTGCTGTGGGCTGCTGAGAGTGTGCATCCCATAGTGAGACATCTCACAAAATATTATGAAATAGAACGGAGTCCCATTACTGACCTCGTAACATCTTCTTTTGGAGTGAAGGGCAGCATTACGCTGTAGTGTAATGCAGTCATTCTTCATCTTTTTTCTTCTTCTTCTTTTTGAGGTGTTGTGGCCACCACCCACCGGATTATAAGTGAACCAGGATTTAAGAAGACCAGCTAATGCAAAAAATTAAGAGTAAATAATAAGATAACTTAAGTAAAATAAATAAACTCAACTTAAGTGGAGCAATGAAATGGGTCCACCACATGGACAGAGCTGCACTTAGGTTTGAGATCAGCTGATATATATATATATATATATATATATATATACCCCAAGTTATAATTTGTTGCTCACATTTGTAGTTTACTGCAATATTATTAAATTCAGATTTTAAATGGGCTTTGGTTTGCTTGGAAGCTTACGGTTATCTTGGACTCTATTTTTCTTATTTTATTTAGATACTAAACGTATTGTTGCATTTGGACAAAATCTGTAATCCACATTTAGGTTAATTTAATAGTTTTTCTTTATGGATGTCCCAGGAACAAAAAAGTCTCCAGTTGATTCAACGTGCTGCAGCAGGTTCTAAGTGTAAGCAGGTGGGCATCCCTCCAGTAGTGGCTTCTTCTTAACTGGATTCCTCATTAAAATATTAAATGTATATTTTTAAAAAAATTTAAAAAAATATACCACAGCCGTGTAAATATAGCAAATGTATGCTTTGCTTTAGGTTTTGCTGCCACCTGTTGTAAAACTGTAGTAGTGCTGTTGCACCAATGTGTTAAATTTAACATGAACAACTCTCTTCCTCGTTAAAAAGTTATGTTTTTTTTTTTATTATTTCAATTGTGTAGTGTAGTGTTAGAGAAAGACTTTTTATATGTTGTCATGTCACCTGTTTTAAACGTGGACATTCTGCATCGTGCAGTAGGTGGCGGTAGTGAGCCTGTGTAGCCTCAGCTATTGGCCTCCATTAAACTCAGAGAAGAAGACAGAAGTTTGAACCAAAGTTGTGCCAGTGCCTGCGTGGAATTCCTCTGGTGGGCGAAGAGAACCGAACTTCTAAAGCCGAGCAGAGCTACAGAGAAGAGGAGAAGAGAGAAGAGGAGAGGAGCGGTGTCCAGCCCTGGAGAGCAGGCCGTGGGCAGCAGCAGCAGTAGCAGTCTGAGCAGGCCTGGAGCTTCAAGGTAAAGATAACGTTTCCTCACCAACATAAAACAATGACGCCTGTAAAAAAAAAAAAAAAAAAAAAAAGTGACTGCATTTGCTCTAACAGCTGAGTGTTTTTTATTTGGTTACAACATTCATAGCGACAAGAAAGCTGTGATTATGTGTAAACTTGCTTATTGAAGCTTGGTTGAGGTTTCACTGTTATTGTGCAACGACTGCATGAACTTATGAAAATGACGTCAGACTGAAATACTCCTCAGGAACAGTGGTGGCGCTGCTGAGCAGAACATATATTTACCATTCCTACAGGAACAGGGCGATAAGGATCAAAATTCATATCTCAATGTTTTTTGCTCAAAATAGCGATACAAATATAAATCTCAATAATTTTAATTAAAATAAAGTTTTCCCAGAACAACAATTATGGGTCAAATTTGCCACACAGGCTAAAATAACATATTAATATCATGATGCTTTAAAAATGGTAAAAAATAAATAAACAAATAATAATAATAATAACATTGGCAACTAGTGGCCCCAAATGTAAATGCATATAATGACAGCAAAAACACACAAAATCACGACAAAAACACAAATTAAAAGAGAAATACACAATATAACGATACAAATACTTAACAGGACAACAAAATTCACATAAGTAGAAAAATGCACAGTGAAGACAACAAAAAGGAAACCTACTAAAATATACAAACAAACAAGAGACATACGCAAAAGAACAATAAAAAGGAACACATTGCACAATTGGACAACATAAAAGCATTAAAAAAAAACCCCAAAAATAAACAAGATCAAAAGACATAAGTAAGGGTGGGCGATATGGGGGAAAAAAATCATCACAATTTTTTTCTTTTTAAAATCCCTATCTCGATTTTATGAAATTCATTCAGTTAATTTAGACTATTTTCAAGTGGGGTGGGTTAGCAGAGCATACTTCTGCGCTCATTGAGCTCTGATGAATTGCTCAGTGTGTCTGTCGTGCTGACATGACCCCGACTAGCAAATGGTGTGATTTGGCAGAGAAAAAATATCTTTGTACATACAAAAGTATGTGCTGTGTGAACTACAGACGGTTCTACGATCTCCGTGATTTGGCAGATTGTCGTCACATTTTAATCCTTAACGATCTAATAATGTCAGATCGCACACCCTCAGACACAAGGAAAAAAAATACACAATTGGACAACAAAAACTCTGCTTTTCATGCTGTTCTGAGAAGTTAGGAAATAAATAAATAAAACAAATAATTTATTACAAAATAAGCTATGAAAAGAAAAGAAAAAAAATATATATATATATTAACAAATTGTCAGTCTTGGTCCCACCCCTGGCACTAGATGACCAGAAATGATAAAAACTATAGAAATAAATCTATTTAGGAGCCACTAAATCAATGTTTTTCAACCTTGGGTTCGCCTGAAATTTTGTCATTTTTTTTATTTTTTAGTTTAAAACAGCACACTCTTAAACAACTTTATTTATATACTTTCACTTTGTGCATCAAATTCAATTAAAATGCAGTAAAAAAAAATAATATTTGTGCTCAAATATGATCAAAAACGAATTCTTGAAAAAAATGTTTTTGGGGTCGCAGGAAATTCTTGATAACAAAATGGGGTCATGATCCAAAAAAGGTTGGAAACCACTGCATTAAATAGTGTTTCTTTCCACTTATTTACAAAATGAGATTCTTTAAAATGTGTGTTATCACTCGTTCATTCCATCATTATACTCTATAGTTTTTTAGTTTTCTATGCAAAATGTTGTAGTCAGACAAATAAAGCAAACAAGTGATCATTTTGAACAAGATATTAGATTATTATTATGTTTTATTATATATTATTCCTCAACAGGATAGATACAATTCAGAGACAAATTTCAGAAATAAGAGAAAAGGGATAATTGATAGGGCTGAACAATTTTGGAAAATAATTTAATTTCGATTTTTTTTTTTTTTTTTTCCTCAATATTGCGATTGCAATTTAATATATGTTTTCAAGGGCCTCTTGTCATATAATTTTCAATGAGCACAAGCAATAAATCAATTTGTATCATAATAATAAAAAAGAGATTCCTTTAAAATTTAAATAAATATAAAATATACATTTTAAAGCACAGATTACAGCAATAAAGCAAACAAATCTGTGGCTTTACCTCTTAAACATATCTAACTAACTTCATGAAACATGTAAACATGTGGACTGCACTTTTTAAACACCCTGAACTTAACTTAAAATGTGCAGCATTTGCGATTAGAAATTTGCATTTTATGATATCGAGATATCGCAAATGCAATTAATCATTTAGCCCTAGTATTTGAGCCAAAAAAGTTTTAGAACCACTGCATTAACTTATATTTGTGACTTTCTATGTGGCAGATTGACGCCTTTTTTGGCTGGTATTCTTTCCACTATGCATCAGTTTACTGTGGAAATTGGCGACACATCCTTTACAATATAGCCAGCGACGAGCTGTAAAAGTTCAGCAGCACTAACTATTGTTGCTCGTAAATCTATATTCACCTGTTTAGGAGATTGGCCCTCAGAGTTTGGCTCTGTGGAAGTGAATGTTGATCTGGGGCTTTCTCAATGACATTCCCGTACCGGCTAGCTAGGTGCTAGCTCAGATTTGAGATGGAATTCTTCTATGTAGATACAAGTTTTCTTCCCACGCAGAGTGCACAGCGGACACTAATGTTGTTGTCCTCTTTTACGGAGTCCAAGTCAAAGTAATACTTTCAAGCTGCTTAGGCAAGTACTCTCGCTCCATTTTCGTGTGTGTTTACCAATGATGTCGTGCCGCTTACGTCATTGGCTCCTCCCTCTCATGATATCTTGATATATTGACCAAGCCTAGTATGGTAAGTGGTAACGATATATTGATATAAAACTGACATTTACTGACCTTTTGCATGAGCATGTGATACTTCTTGCTGTATTTGCTGGTTTCCTGTCTTCTGACCTTTAGTAAAATGTTTGTCTCCATCAATCAGAATGGACAAATGGTGTCCTTCACTTTAGTCACCAGTTAACATTTAATTTAGCAGCTAATTATCCTATAGTTTTAGCACACATGATTGTCATATGTCATTGTTATTGGGCTGAATTTGGTGAAGTGCAGCTCCTCTTTTGTGACACAGTAGTTGTTTGTTGACGTCGGATGTGTGTAATAATCAGACGGCTGTCCTCGCTGGCCTGTTTGCAGGTCATTACTAGATGGAGGGTGAGAAGGAAAGATGGAGGCAGCAGGGAGAAGAGAAGGAGAGCAATGAGGCAGAGGACGACACAAAAAGTGACGAAGACGCTGACAATGAACATGCAGAAGGAGCAGCACTCGATTGGCAAGAGGGTTACAGTCGGGACAGTCTGTGTATTCCCATAATGCACTGGGAGGCCTTAAGCCTGCACATTGCAGAGCTTGAGAAGCAAGAGGAGGAGAAAAAGAAGACGGCAAAGGTCAGTGTTCTTCTCTGAATTTTTTATAAAGTGAATGTTCATTGGGCTGCGGTTATGCCAGTAAAACTACTAGAAGTGTGCCAACACATCAGTTATTAGATTCATCGTAATTCGACACTTGACGATTCGATACCGATTCATAAATATTCACAAATTGCGCTGCTCGCAGAATGAAAAATAATAGTTGCGGATGTCGTCCGGACACCTGAAGGAATTGTTCTTTTATCCGTCTACATTTTATTTAATAATCTTAAGTGTTATGAGCTCATGTTGTGTTTTTAAAGTTGCTTTGATTGCTCGCAGCAAAATGTTTAGTTTCTTTTGGGATTTAAGATGTCCATTTAAGTTTTGTTTAGTAGTCTTTATTTTTTTTACTGAATAAGCTTTTGTGTTGGAACAGATTGAATTTGCTGAACAAGCTAATATTTTAGTTATATATACATGTATTTATTTCTTTTGTAATATAATTACTGTTGGATTGGGTGATTTGATATAAAGATAATAGTGATCCATTTGTTTGGTTACTTTAATGAATGGATACCGACACATATGTCTTGTTTAAAAGTATAAAATATGAGGAAAAGAAAAAAAAAATGCATAAAATTGTGATAATTGTTAATTAATCGAATTGTAGCACCCTGAATCGAATCGTGAGCAAAGCTTCTCTGTGGACTGCCTCACTCTGTGGGTGTGCGTTTCAGGAAAGCATGTCTCTGGAGCGAGGCCGGACCCCAGTCAGCTGGAGGGAGGAAAAAGGAAGGAGAGTCCACAGCTGGGAGGATGGAGACATGTGCACCAGCCCCGTCCTCTCGCTCACATCCCGGTACTAACATACACGCCCAGTTCTCACTGACATCACACACACGATTGATAGATTTGCATCAATTTCTACCTTTTTGAAGTGATAGTGTTTATGTATTAGTCAAAGTTGTATTCGCTCTAGTAAGTCTGTAGATTATTGATGCTTTTTCTGGGCAGAGGTTTGCAACCTAAACAGCCGTGTATTAAAAGATGCATTTTTGAGTGAAGTCCTAAAGTATATAATAAACCCTGAGTTCACAAAGTGGGGTACGCACATTGTCATGGGGGTACATGAATAAAAATTTAAAAAAAACAGTGTGACAACATTGGAAACTAGAATATATGGTAAATTGACCAGCTGTCAGGAACCTCCATGCATTGCTACAAATAGTGTTGGTGAGCAAATTCATTACGTGGCCAATCGTCCTGCTCTCGCATAGACTCAGGTGAATCTCATTGATTGATTTCCACCTGTGACTGACCGTCTCTCATTCCATCGTGTGCAGCTAACAGATTAAAATGAATAAGATGGACTGCTACCACAACTCAGCCCACAGAACGACAGAATAACGCAATATTGAAGGTGTACGGCAGACCAAGATGCTAGCAGTGGTACATGTGGATAGCTAAGCTACTATCATGGCTATGCACAGAAGCGAGGAGTCAGATGTAGAGCCCCTTCATGCTGCCTCAGACAGAGAAATTATTTTATCAAAAAAGCACAAATAAAAATTTAGGCAAATATTGCAGAGTTCTGTGTGTCCTCTCAAGACTCACACTTCTCATTTAAGTTGTATCGAGTTGTATTTCACAGTTTCAGGCTGATTAATATGTTGTATTACTGCTATACAGTATGTTCAATCAACAAATGTGTTAGTTTTTTTTTTTTTAATATTTTCCAAAAACAAAATGAGATTGGTTTCTCACTGAAAATGCCAGTCGTAAAATTAACAAAATAAAGCAAACAAGTGATCATTTTGAACAAGATATCCATCTATCCATCCATCTTCTCCCGCTTAGCCGTTTCCGGGTCGCGGGGGCAGCATCCTCAGTAGGGAGGCCCAGACTTCCCTCTCCCCGGCCACTTCCTCCAGCTCTTCCGGGGGGACCCCGAGACGTTCCCAGGCCAGCCGAGAGACATAGTCTCTCCAGCGTGTCCTGGGTCTTCCCCGGGGCCTCCTTCCGGAGGGATGTGCCCTGAAGGCCTCACTAGGGAGGCGTTCAGAGGGCATCCTAATTAGGTGCCCGAGCCACCTCATCTGGCTCTTCTCGATGCGGAGGAGCAGCGACTCTACTTTGAGCCCCTCTACTTTGAGCCCCTCCCGAATGACTGAGCTTCTCACCCTATCTCTAAGGGAGAGCCCAGCCACCCTACGGAGGAAACTCATTTCGGCCGCTTGTACCCCTGATCTTGTTCTTTCGGTCATGACCCAAAGTTCATGACCATAGGTGAGGGTTGGAACGTAGACCGACCTGTAAATCGAGAGCTTCGCTTTTTGGCTCAGCTCCCTTTTTACAATGACGGACTGGTGCAGACTCCGCATCACTGCAGACGCCGCACCAATCCGCCTGTCGATCTCTCGCTCCATCCTTCCCTCACTCGTGAACAAGACCCCAAGGTACCTGAACTCCTCCACCTGGGGCAGAACCTCATCTCCAACCCGGAGAAGGCACTCCACCTTTTTCCGGTCGAGAACCATGGACTCGGATTTGGAGGTGCTGATTCTCATTCCGGCCGCTTCACACTCGGCTGCGAACTGATCCAGTGAGAGTTGAAGGTCACGGTATGTTGGAGCCAACAGGACCACATCATCTGCAAAAAGCAGTGATGCAATACTGAGGCCCCCGAACCGAACCCCCTCAACGCCCTGACTGCGCCTAGAAATTCTGTCCATAAAAGTTATGAACAGAATCGGTGACAAAGGGCAGCCCTGGCGGAGTCCAACCCTCACCGGAAACGATTTCGACTTACTGCCGGCAATGCGGACCAGACTCTGACTCCGGTCATACAGGGAACGAACAGCTCCTATCAGGAGGTTCGATACCCCATACTCCCGGAGGACCCCCCACAGGAATCCCCGAGGGACACGATCAAATGCCTATTCCAGGTCCACAAAACACATGTGGACTGGTTGGGCAAATTCCCATGACCCCTCAAGGACCCTGCTGAGGGTGTAGAGCTGGTCCACAGTTCCACGGCCAGGACTGCTCCTCCTGAATCCGAGGTTCAACTATCCGGCGGACCCTCCTCTCCAGTACCCCTGAATAGACGTTACCGGGGAGGCTGAGGAGTGTGATCCCTCTATAATTGGAACACACCCTCCGGTCCCCCTTCTTAAAAAGGGGGACCACCACCCCGGTCTGCCAATCCAGAGGCACTGACCCCGATGTCCACGCGATGTTGCAGAGTCGTGTCAGCCATGACAGCCCCACAACATCCAAGGCCTTGAGGAACTCCGGGCGGATCTCATCCACCCCCGGAGCCCTGCCACCGAGGAGCTTTTTACCACCTCGGCAACCTCAGCCCCAGAGATAGGAGAGTCCACTCTCGGGTCCCTGGGCCCTGCTTCCTGATTGGAAGGCGTGTCGGTGGGATTGAGGAGGTCTTCGAAGTATTCCCCCCACCGATCCACAACGTCTCGAGTCGAGGTCAGCAGCGCACCATCCGCACCATACATAGTGTTGACGGTGCACTGCTTCCCCCTCCTGAGACGCCGGATAGTGGTCCAGAATTTCTTCGAAGCCGTCTGGAAGTCGTTCTCCATGGCCTCACCAAACTCCTCCCATGTCCGGGCTTTTGCCTCCGCGACCGCCGTGGCTGCACTCTGCTTGGCCCGTCGGTACCTGTCTGCTGCCTCCGGAGTCCCACAGGCCAAAAAGGCCCGGTAGGACTCCTTCTTCAGCTTGACGGCATCCCTCACCCCCGGGGTCCACCAACGGGTTCGGGTAGTGCCGCCACGACAGGCACCGACTACCTTGCGGCCACAGCACCGATCAGCCGCCTCAGCAACAGAGGCACGGAACATGGCCCACTCGGACTCAATGTCCCCCGCCTCCTCCGAGACATGGTTGAAGTTTTCCCGGAGGTGGGAGTTGAAGCTCCTTCTGACGGGAGACTCTGCCAGGTGTTCCCAGCAAACCCTCACTATACGTTTGGGTCTGCCAGGTCTAACCGGCATCCTCCCCCGCCATCGGAGCCAACTCACCCCCGGGTGGTGATCAGTTGACAGCTCCGCCCCTCTCTTTACCCGAGTGTCCAAGACATGCGGCCGCAATCCGATGACACGACTACGAAGTCGATCATCGAACTGTGGCCTAGGGTGTCCTGGTGCCAAGTGCACATATGGACACCCTTATGCTTGAACATGGTGTTTGTTAAGGACAATCTGTGACGAGCACAGAAGTCCAACAACAAAACACCGCTCGGGTTCCGATCAGGGGGGCCGTTCCTCCCAATCACGCCCCTCCAGGTCTCACTGTCGCTGCCAACGTGAGCGTTGAATTCTCCCAGCAGAACGAGGGAATCCCCAGAAGGAGCACTCTCCAGTACTCCCTCTAAAGAATCCAAGAAGGGTGGATACTCCGAGCTGCTGTTTGGCCCATAGGCACAAACAGCAGTCATAATCCGTCCCCCCACCCGAAGGCGGAGGGAGGCTACCCTCTCGTCTACCGGGGTAAACTCCAATGTACAGGCACTAAGTCGGGGGGCAAGAAGTATAGCCACCCCGGCCCGGCGCCTCTCACATTGGCGACTCCAGAGTAGAAGAGAGTCCAACCCCTGTCGAGAAGGCTGGTTCCAGAGCCCTTGTTATGTGTCGAGGTGAGACCGACTATATCTAGTCCGAACTTCTCCACCTCGCACACAAGCTCAGGCTCCTTCCCCGCCAGAGAGGTGACATTCCACGTCCCAAACACTAGCTTCTGTAGCCGGGGATCAGATCGCCAAGGCCCCCGCCCTGGACGACTGCCCGATCCACATTGCACCGGCCTCATATGATTCCTCCTGCGGGTGGTGGGCCTACGGGAGGGTTGAACAAGATATTAGAATAATATCTTGTTCAACATAAAAATAATCTAATATCTCTTGAACAAGATATTAGATTATTATTATGTTTTACTATATATTCCTCAACAGGATAGATAAAATTCAGAGACAAATTTCACTGTAGGTCTACGTTACATTATTATGTTTTGAGTGTGAAGGAGTAGGGGGTACATGTCTAAAGAGGTACGGGACTGTGAAAAGTTTAGGAAACACTGATCTAAACAATCTCAAGCTAAATTTTAAAGCTGGTCGTGAAATAGAGCTATTAATTGTTCAATTTATTATCCGATTAGTTGATTAATTGTTTCAATAATCGACTAGTCTACTATCAAAAAAGTTGTTAGTTGCAGCCATAGTGTTAAATGTGTGTTTGTCCTGATAATGGACTTGGAAATGGGTCGACCAATTGCAGACTGCTTTTCCCCACCCACTTATTAGAACCAGAATCACTAGTACTTTATTTATCCCAGCGGGAAATTACTTTCTTCCAGAGGCTCAAAATGTCACAAATGAAAAGAAGCAGTAAACAAAAGAATGATTTAGTAAAATACTGTTAATTAAATACAAGTGCACACATAAAGTAGTCCCAGTTTTAAAAGTTAATAAAAACGAATATGGTGCAAAATAATGCGATTTGTTAGGCATAGATCTTCTAATAAGGACGTGTCAAAGGTTTTAGGCCACATTTGTAAAAAGGGAGGATCCCTTTAATGAACAACTGAGAAGCAGGTGTGTAGACATCAGTACCAGGGCTAAAGGAACACCTGCACATTTTCAGCTGGTCTCAAATCTCCACGACTTTCACCTTTCAGCAGAGCATGCATCCATGCTGCCGTTTGCTGATCAGTTTGATCATTTTGCACTCTGTGAAACAAACGCTCATACTGCCCCACTGCTCTTCATCCTCCAGCCTGCAGACACACATGAATCTGCAGCTCTGCTTCATCAACAACAGTGAAAGTGAGGATGAAGAGGAGGAGAAGACAAAAGAGGACATCAGGACGAAGGGTGGCAACCAATCCATGGTGATTACTTTACTAACACTGTCTAATGAGCGTGTGTGGCATTTGCAGACACAAATCTACTTCTTTGTCTTCTTTATCTGAACCAGTCAGCAGCTGCTGAGCTTCAGAGGAGCGACCAACCTTCTGCCAAGCCAGAGAAGCCCAAAGCACGAGGTTTCAAGAACACTCTGAGGAACCTGCGAGCGCGACTGAGAACAGACCACAAAGCACTGGTGAGCACAGCTCATGGTGTCCGCTGAATAATAGCAGGGCTTAAAGGTAATAATCGTCCTTCTTTCAGAACGCAGCTCGTTGTAATCCAGCGTTTCATGGCAAACATCTGGAGGCCCATGACTTACAGAGTTTCTGTGTGAAGGACCTGACGGCACTTTGTGCTTCTCTCAGCAAGGCCATCCAAGGTACTCATCATTGCATTCATTGTAATTAGTTTTCCCCTCGTCAGAACAAAAAGGCCTGATCTTAGCATCAAGATGATGGAACAGGAATACAGTGCACAGAAATGTTTATTATCAGATAAAGACAGTGTACGCCTCATAGATCAATAAATCAAAGATATTTTGCCTGAAAAAAAGCAAAAGGATGAAATTGTCGCGCAAAAGTTTTAGACTCCCACTGTAAACACTCTCTTACTGACATCGTCGCAAATGTTTTGCACATTGCATTTTGGGATGTAGAATCCCATAGACCAGTGGTTCTCAACCTTTTCAGCCTGTGACCCCCAAAAAGAATGTGCCAGAGACCCATCATTGAGGCCCATTCATTAAGTCAGCAAAATGATGGTCCATTGTTCTATGAATCTTAACATTTATTTATTTATCTGAATAATAAATACTGTTATCCAGGAAGGTAAGTATTATTTGGGCCATAATATATATAGTCATCTTAAATAAAATATGTTCAAAGTGATCAAAAATGGTGGAAAATGTGGTTAAAAGTAGCAAGTTAGTCATCAGAAACGGACAAAAAAGTGGTAAAAAGGGTTCAAGGTGTTTTGAATTGGAACAATTTGAAGTAACAATTAGTATAAACTGGCAAATAATGGGCATGACAAATTGGGAATGTGATTACGTTGGCAAAAAATATAGTGAAAAGAGGTTAAAGGTGGCAATAATGGGTCAACATATTGACATTAGGTGGGAAAAATGGTGAAAAGGCATTGAAATTTGAGGTGGCAGAATTGGGAGTAAAGTAGTAAAAATGCATTAAAGGGAGCAAAACTATGGCAAGGAAATGATAAAATTAAAATATGCTAAGTTTGGTGTAGTTGCAGAAAAAGGGTGTTCAGAAAATATTCTGTTTCTTGAAGGCATCTGGAAAACCCCCTGACAGTGTCTCGTGACCTCAAATGGGGTCCTGATCCCAAGGTTGAGAACCCCTGCCATAGACCGATGCATAGAAGTGTTATTACTTCATTCCTACTGTGATTTTGTGTTTGCTCCAAAAACTTTGCCACAGAATTCCCATCACATTTCACTTTTCCGACGATGTCAATAGCAGTGTTCACAGTGGAGATCAAAACAAACTTTCAACCGACAATTTCAACCTTTTACATCTTTTTTTTTTTTTTAGAGCAAATGATCTTTGCTTTATTAATATGAGGCCTACACTGTGTATTTTTCTGATTTAAAAAAAAAAAAAAATATATATATATATATGCAGAAATATGGTTCACTGTAAACCCAGACATTTTCCCTGTGCCACTGATTACTACTGTCAGCCAGGCATGCAGAGAGAGTCAATTCTTCCCTTTGTGTGCGACTTCTTGTTGACCTTCAGTAACTAGTGAGAGGGAGTGAGTGTTTGACCTCAAAGATGTGCAGAGCAGAGTCTGAGAGGCAGTGACTCCTAAAACTATTATTTTAACATGATTAAAAATAAAATGATTATAAACTCCCATTTATTTATTCATTCAATTAGTCTGTTTGTCCTTCAGTCAGTCATTCATTCATATGTTGTTACAGTAATGTGAGATGAAGCGTCTTTATGCATTAGACACTTTAATAGGGGATTTCTACCATTACTGTTTTTTGACTCACAGCGTATGTGTACACAGTGACTCGGGGACTTCAGAGTTGGTTAGAACACAGACACAATCGGCACATTTTGCCCCGGGGTCATGGCCACACTGCACTTAAAAGCAACAAGAACTGCCAATTCGAATTACCAAGAACCTAGCCCCATAAGAGTTAATGATCTGGGTCTTTGTTTATAAAACACTGCTCAGAATCTGTACTAAAAACGTCTGTGCTCTGAAAATTTTCCATTTATAAAATTGTGCTGAGCACACACATTTCCCTTAAGATGGTCAAAGGAAATCATGAATGGATTTTGCATTGGACTGTCTTCAAAGGAAGGTCAAAAGGAAGAGAAGTATTAGAATGAGGAAGTTTGAGTGATGAAGGCTAGAAAAAGTATATTTAATTTGGTGGTCACAGTAATGGCATCACTATTACGAGAAAAACAAGTTCCCCTCAGCTGTCGTCACTGCTGTAATCAGTGTTAGTGCCATAGAGGGAAATGTAGCAGGGGTGAAGAGACGGGTTGACGGGTTGTGGCGTGATTGAGCGCTGACACAGCTTCCCTCCTCCTCATCTTGCTGCAGCGAGTCTAATTTCGCTAACAACTACACTAGGGTCTTATAAAATCCACATTAACAGAATCAAGGAATCTACTGTTGAACGCGGAAATGGATAGAATCGGGTTTAAACGCTGCCACAGTGAGTGAAAGGACATTTTTTATGCGGAAATGTCCTCCACTCTCATCTTTGCCAGTGGCCGCTTCAAACACCATCTAACACCATCTAACCTCACCAAAGACTATGCAAATCATCACTGACTCCTAAATCAGAACCAACCAGTGCCCTCTTAACTTTAACGTTTCTGTGAAACCCCTTCGTTTCTCATGTAGCTGCTGTGCTCTGTTATGTTAATTTAAATTAAGTAGATCAAAACCTAATCAATAAATCTGATCAGATTCAGTAAACCATTGTTCCCTGAGGGGGCATTTAGTGACATTAATGCTGTTCTCATACATCTTTATATGACATATGAATAATTAAAAAGGAGCAGTCAGAATAATCCATGTCAGTTCAACTTATATCTACCTTTTAATTATATCTTACTCATTATTTTAAATTACATTTTTATTATTGACATATTTTTGTTTAATTATAGTTTTCTTTTTATTGGTATTTATTTAGTTTCCTCACAGTACAACTTATATCTTCCTTTTGATTGTATCTTGCTTTATTTTTGACATACATTTTTGTTTAATTATGGGTTTTTTATTTATTAGTATTTTGTTTCCTCGCAGGAGTTAAAAACTAATATTTTCTGAAAAAAAAATAATATTTCTAAAAAAAAATGAATTTAAAAAAAATTGATGTGGAAAACAGTAATTGGAAAAAAAATTATACGCATATGCATTCAAATATATAGAATATTTTTAAAAATCAAAAGGTTTTTTGTCAAAATTGTGCAGCCCTAACGTGCGTGCACGCACAAAGGACACACATGGAGGACGCACATGCACAAAGTAGAGCTTTAATAGGGCCAAAAAAAGAAGACCCGGCCCAAGAGAACACGGCCCGAACCCGTCCGACCAGAATGAAGCCGATGTCTCTTTAAACCTGAACATGTTTCAACCCTACGATGTTCACATCTGTGTGCGCGCCTGTAGAATGAGCCGTTCTGCGGGTGCAGGTGCATCTGAGCAAATCGCCTGTATTTAAAAAATGGTGTGGGTGATGTGTGTTTCTGGGTTATTCAGATTAAAAAGAGTTTAAACAACCCATGCATGCCTGGAAGTGCCTTTTGTTTCCAACTGTGCAACAATTATTACAATGGTACCGGTTTAAAAAAAAAAAGGGAAAAAACAACATAAAATCTCTCCTACGTGGCTGAAAACTGAATGTAGGGGGCGCCATTACTCCATAAGGGAGCAAAATTACGTCGGGTGGGCCCCTACGCTCACCGGTGCTGGCGAGAACCCTGTCACCATAATTCCAATTTGTCAGATTGTAGAATAATCTATAACACTGCAGGGTTTGCTTTTTATGCCCATCTGCATGTGCAGCAGTTATATATGAGGCAGCTGATTCAGGTGACGTTAGTTCCATCGCCAGCTTCCCTTTCATCAGTTAACCTTATTTCCTAAAGCACCATTGTCTGCCTTTTTCTGCTGTGGTTTTGTCCGACCTGCTTGTTGGTGGACCCTGCAGTCCAGCTCTGCCTTTTGTCACTGTCCCAAGAATAGCTTTGTGCTATAGCTGAGTCTCTGTGTATTGTACAGCCTCTTCTTCACCTCCTCCCTGTCCTCCTAACAACCCCCACTGGCATCTGTCATTAAAGAGTCTTAACTCATTCAGTGCCAGCCATTTTCAGAATTTCAGAATTTTTGAGCATTTTGACTGATTTTAAAGACCCACAGAATATTTTCTACTATGACTTTCTGAAATCTGACACCAGATTCTGAAAGATTGAAGCATCTACTTTCATCAGAAAAAAGATTTGTTTCTGGCTTGTTTGGTTCTTCTGTAATCAGCTGTTAAATAGAGCAAGTTTGACACAAATCTTCAGTTTCAGAGCAAAAAGCTGAGAAAACAGCCTTTTTTTTAAAAAAAAAAAAAAAAAAAAAACCCCTGTCAGTGACTTTATAGGTGTTTTTTTTTTTTTTTTTGCTTCAGTGACAACTCTAACATCTGACCATCCATCCATCCACTTGTTCCTGTTTGTCAGGGTCGTGGGGGTCTGCCGGTACCAATCTCCGGCTTTCATTGGGCGCTGGGCGGGGGACATCTGACCATTGTTTCATTATAACACTGAGAAAGGGCTTTTGATGGCAAAATTATTATTATTTTGTTATCTGGGTCAGAGTTGAATGGATTTCTTGCTGTATTTTGGCATTCCTCCAAGTTGTCAGTCTGCACACACGCAACTTCCTCTTTCTCCCGGACATGCCTAGTCTCACTGCTTGCCCCATTTTTTTATTTTTTATTTTTTATTTTTTTTTATATCTTATTGTTTTATCTCACCATCGCCACACTCCAATAATCCACTAAAGTTCCACACATGCTCTGGTCGGCTGTGAGCTCCTGTGCGCTGGTGGGAACATTGACATAATTTCTCGTAGCGCCATTTTCTGTCCTCTCATCTGAGCTCTGTGTGTCGATCACACAGACGTTACTTCCTCTTCCTCCCGACACACAGAGATGACCGTTTGGCCCGATTAGTTCCTGCTTCTTCCTCCTTAGCTAAGGTAGCATCAGTGGCTGATCTGACATCTAAAGGTGCGCTGCTGCCACCTTCAGGGCACCAGTTGGTCACTACATCACATTACAGCTTAGATATTGATGAGGGACCACTGCCAGGGTGTTTTCTAGCAATCACCGTGAAAAAACGCAAATGACGAGTTTTCTCGTCAATGGCACTGAGTGAGTAAATAGGTGAGCAGAGCTGCAGGATTCAGGCTTTTAACCTTCCAGTGACAGTAGATCTGTCCATTGACCAAATTAAGTTAAACCCATCTGCTGTGAACCATAATTAACTGCATTCAACATGATTTTTTTTATCCATTAAGAACTCAAACATGTAGTCGTTGTATTAGTGCTGTGTAGATCAGGGTAGGGCTGCACAATTAATGAAATATTAATTGTGATCACGATTTTGGTTGCCACGATTAAATTAACCTGATTGTTGGCAATATATTTACATTTAAAATGTGGCCTCTGTACTCTGTAATAGTGTATTTATTCATATAGGGCTCTATTATCCCATGTGCGTATTTCCAAAAAGCCGCACAGCGCTGTTTTTGGCTGCGTGCTATTCTCCCCCTGTACTTAAGTCAGTCGCTGCGCGCCTTCATACCAGTTACGCACTGTGGGTGGAGTGGCCCTGAAATGTGGGTGCTCCCATTTAAATCTGGCTTCACGCGCATTCTCCGGTGTGCGTTAAGTCCATTTCCTCTTACGTTCTTCTAACCCTGGAATAAGTGCAGCGCCCCGATGAGGTGACACATTATATAGTACTAGAAATATGGACTTAGTTACATTTGAAGGAACACGGACTCATAATATTGCAGAAGAGACTCCCGGTGAAGAATCAATCCAAAGGGACACTGACATGCTGTCACAGGGGTGGGAGGAGTCACACAAGCACGCTCAGGGATTAACCATCAGCGTTACTAATATGTTCACATTTACCAGTTCTAGACGGGACAATTCACTTTATTTTACTTAGCCTATCGCGTGTTGCGTGTACGTGTGTGCTGATGCAGCTCGTTACAAACTCTGACAGATGTCAGACTAATTAAACTATTTTAACACTGAACAACATAAAGCCACAATTTGCTGACACAACAAGAGTAAATAATAAGTGAAACATTAATGACAGATTATGATGATGTGATGTAACGTGCGTGGATGATGATGATGATAATCAAGGAGAGAGATTTTAACTGTGACAAATCAACCTGTTATATTGTTTATCAATGAAAGGTGTTTCACATTAAAAGTGAACTTTATCATTTTCACAGATTTCAATGACATTTACAAGCGTTGGGAAAAGTCCATGTTCTGTGATTTCTAGACAGCCCAAAAAAATGACATCACTGCCTCCTTTCCTTCAGCCCGCATTCATTCACAGACTACGTGCTTTTTGGCTCTTTGCGCACGTTGGGCGTGTCAGCAGCCTGGACCGGAGAATATGCGTAGGAGAGAAGCGCTTAACTGCAGGCGCCAAAAAAGCGCTTAAGTCCAGATGGGAGAATTAGTCTTTGGTACATTTGAAAATCTTGGGTTAAATTTTCTTAAATTACTTTTTTCATTATACTTCAATTTTAAAGCTTAATTTTGCAGTGTAAATTGTACACATTGTTTGGCTAGAAGTAGTGCAATAAAAAAAAGATTTTTTTCCCCCCCAATATGATAAATAATTGTGATTAAAATCGTGATTACAATATTGATCAAAATAATCGTGATTTTCATTTTTCCCATAATTGTGCAGCCTTAAATCAGGGGTCAAATACAGACAAGTTTGATCTCAAGTGGCCAGCAGAGGTGGGGAATTGAACAATTTCATCATAACTGCTACTTTGCTTTGTTTAAATGTTATAGAAGCATGTACAGCATGTCTAGTATATAAGGCACCAACAATATCCAAGCAATAGGTGAAAGGTAGTGACAATATTACATTTGGGCAAATTTTGTCCAATAATTTTAGGATTGAGCAGGATTTTGGAGAAACTGTTTATTCTTACAAGCATGGGGAAACTGCCAACCCCTGCAAATGTTCTTGAGTTTCATTGAATTTGTGAAAAATTCAAAGAAACTCCACTTAAATAATTGTTAAATAAAAGTTGTACTTCATAATAAATCTGTTGAAATGTTATGTTTTTTTTAAAGTGTATTATTTTTGCATGGATGCCAATATTTGTGAATATGAAACAGTGATGTATGTATGGTTATGTTCAATCAATATTTCCCATGAAAAGTTTGTTTTTTAATATTGTCAAAATTCCCGAGCTTAAGATCCCGTGGAAATTAGCTAGATATTTTATGCTCCTTTGCAACCCTACTGATATTGTATAGCTACAACTAAAATATTTGGCAATTTACACAATGATTCATGTCTTGAGTTTGACACTTAGTGTAGATGCTGGTGACCAGGATGACCGACCTTTGTATTGTCTCAAATGTGTGATGTCAATATGATTAATTCCGTACGTACTCTCAGCTGTCGGGTTTGTCTGTCCACTTCAGACCTGAGCTCTGAGCTGGTGAGTCGCCTCCAGGCCCGGGACGAGCTGAGGATGGAGCAGGATGCCATGCTGCTGGAGGTTCAGGATCTCACCTCTGTTTGAACCCGTCTCTCATTGAAGCAGGCAAGAACCCTGTGGGATCCAATAGAAACAAAGCGTTAACAATCCTCTGACTTGCGAAGCAGTACGAGGTCACTCCCTAATGAGTGTGGACAATCAGCCTCACAGTATGTGTCCTTTATTCCCATGAGGTGACTGACGTCCATCATTTATACTTGGTAGTAAGGAGCGGCTCAGGTGACGGTAAGAAGTCCCGTAGAGGCTCAGGTCATGACAGCTTCAGCTCACATTAAGAGCTCAGCTTTCAGAGACTTGAGGCTGATAGTCCCATTGGAATAACGAGAGGAACAACAGGATGCAAAATACTTAAATCTAGATATATTTTTCTACGCTACAAATGACATTGTTCACTGCTTTTATACTTTCACTTATTGTTGTCATGATATTAGCTGTAATCAGCTAATAACAATGGACATGTAATCTAAACAGTAGTGACAGGGAGAGACCTCTGTTTGCTCACATTTGCTCAGTGGTTGATGACTTTTGCAGTGAGATGTGTTATTTCTCAAGGTTTTGTCCCCTTCACTCTTCTGTGTCTCTGCTGCCTTTGCACCATCACTTCTATAGAGTAGAGAGAACAACAAAGCAAGCTGAGTGTTTTATTGTCTAAACACAAATCTGACACGGTCATCAGTCAGTGAGAATACAACGTTCCTCCTTTGTCCTGAAGCTCTGTCAATGCAATTTATTTTTTGAGTCAGTGTAGTACGGCTACAGCAGAAGCATCTGACAGTTCTGCTGAGTACGGAAGAATGAGAAGTCCTTTAAAAGTTGTCTTGGCTTTCCTGGACAAGTGATGTAAATGTTAGCACAGCGGCTAATGTTCTGTCAGTCAGAATGATTCCACAGTAATCTGCTAGCCCAGAGGTAGACGACCGTTATGACAACATGATTGTCTGATTCAAGGGCGGCATTATCAACATTCATGTCAGCGTTCAGAATAATTTGCAATCTGAACATTAACATAGGAAAGAAATGTTTTTGTTTGTTTTGTGGGCTTTTTGTTTTGTTTTTCTGTGTCATTTTGTGTGTTTTCCTGCCATTAGTGTCTGTAGTCCAAAACGGGACGAAGGTACCTGTTGTAATTGCTTTTATTTAATATTATTCCTTTCCGCACAAGATCGCAAATTTGGGCCCCTGAACATCTCAGAAAAGTCACGAAAACTGGCACGCACCTCAGGCCTGGTGAAAAATTTGATGATTTGGTGCAATGAAAAAAATCAGTAACAAAAATGTGCGAGTAGCGTGCATCATAGAAAAACATTGGATGGAATCACCCCACTGACAAGTTTGACCGATGTGCATGAAATTTGCCACATTTATTGACCTTAGGATGAACAAAAATGTCCATTATGACCATGCCAAAAAATCAAAGCATACCTTTATATTAACATATATCTACAAAAACTTTGTTTTAATATATTCATAAAAAATAGTCCAATATCTAATCAAGAACGAATATAAATGATTCATCAATGCTGTGATGAAACAGGCAACTAAGCTTTCTTTTTCACATAAGCAGGTGTGTTTGTTTTACAATCACATGTTTGTTTCATTAATACATTAGAAATTCTTATGATTTTCTCATCCACCTTCAAATGTCTTTATACTTTATTAACACTAACTACAACAGTTTGCTTTCATATGTTTGGTATAAGCAGAACCCCATCCCAGTAAACCAGCAGTGCCATTACAAGTGCCAATAGTGCAGGGCAGTAATGTTTAATTTTGATTTTCCAGATGACTTAATATTTATTGTATTAAAATGTATGAATGTGTTAAAATACAACTGATCAAACTGGCTTACATTATAAATCAGAACGTAACAGAAGCCACAGGTAAATGTAGCAGTAAATCATCTAATTTGGCGTACTATAGAAAATAAAATCAATCCCTTTCCAAAAGTGTTTTTGTAATTTTTTTTTTTTTTAAAACATTCAATTCCATTAAAGTTCTCCGCACATCCCCCAGCGCTATTAGGGAACTGAAATTTACCAACAGGTGTTTCAGAATAACAGGAACAGTGACATTTTGAAGCAACAAAACAAAATCACTCACCTTTCCATTTTAATTATTCATTAAATATAAATTGCATTAAGATTTTCAACACAACCCGAGTCTTACGAACGTTGAAAATAACTGGCGATGAACCTAGCTGAAAATTTGCCAACAAACATTTATTCCTACTACCACTACAACAACAACCACCACAACTCTCCCTATATCAACAGAAGCTCAAACTCTTTACCCCACACAGAGGGCTCTACACTAACTTTTCCAGTGGTAGCGCAGAATTTGGTCGCACCATTTTTTTGAACGGGGGGTGGGGTCGGGGGTACAGCATAGTTATGCATGCTGATGAATAGTTGACTTAACTGGCCGAAATAACAGTTCATTTATTGTATATAATTTAAAAGAAGACGTAACAATTTTTTTTTAAAATAACAGCAAAGCATAACAACAGGTTACATGTATTTTGTTTTCATTTTGCAGAAAGGCTGTACTTGAATTAACTTAACAGTAGCATAACCAACTTAGCATCAGCATTGCTTCACCCCATGGAATTAAATTCAGAGGGTCCAGGGGTCTGCAACCTTTACTCTACAACTGGGGTATCCAATCCTGGTCCTCAAGAGCCACTATCCAGCATGTTTTAGATGTTTCCCTCTTCCAACACACCTGATTGAGATGACCAGGATCGTTATCAGGCTTCTGCAGAGCTTGATGATGAGTTAATCATTTGAATCAGTAAACTTCTTTTCATGGTTTCTCTCTAGGTTTGTCACTGTCCCCCACACGCCGTTTACAAGGCCATCTTCAACATTGACATTTTTGACCAACATAACACGGGCACCCACACCCACAAACAGCATTTCATCCAAAGACGTTTTAGATGTTTTGGAATGGCGGTGACCCTCAATTAATCCAAGCTTCCCTGTTTTCCTACCATTTTTGAAATTCTGCGCTTCTTCTCTCAGATATTCAGGGCAAATCCTGAATAGTTCACCACAATTGTGCTCACTTACTTGGCTTTTTGTAGCATTTGTGTGTAAAGCTGAGCTGACTTCACCAGTTTCACAATGCTTCAGTGTCTGAACATCACTGACCAGCATTTTCAACCCCTGTTCAGCAACTCGGCAAACACTCCGTCCTTCTGCCTCACTATTTACTTTAACTCATCTACCTTAAATACAGAGCACAGAAGAATCCCTTCAGATTCCCTTTAATGGGAGGTAACTAATACAAATCACAGACCAAAAATTAAGCACTGATTGAAGAGAATTGTGTTGCCACAATAAGTGCATAATCATGAAGGCCCAGGTTTGGCAAAAATTCATGTTTAGTGTGTGTGTGAGTACACACAAAGTTTACACAGGAAGTAGTTGGTCATTTTAAGCACCATTATAAAATCTTTTATTCCAGGAATTTGCTTTATCTGCCTCAACCTAACATGGTGGTAACACAGCAATCTGGGATCCACCATGGACATTTCATTAATAATATCTGTAGGTCCATGTATTTCAAAAGCAAGGAATTTACCTTGTCTTCACCCAATGGCATGTACGGTAAGTGTACGTCCAGTCCAATGCTAAGAGCTGTGTGGATTGTACATGCGTTCATATTGAAAGCAGAAGTCCCCGTTGGTGCTGTCAACACAACGCTGACGTTGTCAGGATCATGAGACATTGTTGACAGCAACCTTGTCATATTGAATTGCCTTTATTAAATGGCCTTTTCCTGTTCCAGCACCACCGGTGATGAACATGTGGAATGGTTCAATTATTTTCCCTGAAACCTTTTAATGCACCACTGCAGTATTTAATAAAATACAGGCAGCTGTGTCTCATTCAGAGCCAAACCATATTTTCTACACAAGATGTTGTTTCTCTTTTCCAATCAAGAATGATGTTGATGTTCCTCTACCATCTGCTCCCTACTCTTTAGCTCTTCCACACACTCTAAACTCACGATCGTTTGGCCCCACGCATCATCAAAAATCAATGTCATCTTCATCTACCGAATCTCGGATCTCATCCAGAAGCTCTGCTTCCTCTTCAAATTGGGACCTATTGGAATAAACAACAGACTTAACTGAATGTGTAAAACTGTTAAAGTTTCATAGGTGTGAGGTTTCAGATCCAAATCTTCCTGACGAGGAAGAAACCTCTGCAGGATGCTTTGACAAAAGGATTTGGGATGTTTTGTCTCAGATAAGCGCATGTAACGCACCACTGCATCTTTGCTTCATGTTCATTTAGAGACAACAACCAAATCCTTTTTCAATTTTAATTCTCTGATTTCTCACCTTTGCTTAGATACTGATATTCTGAAGCAAATGTTGCCATACAAAAGCCATTGAATACAATGTCATCTGGCCTCTGTCTGTACCTGTCCATTAAACTAGTCATCCACATGCCTTCTGAGCTAAGACCCTCGGGTGACGCTGCCTTTTGTTTTAACACTTTAAAGGCAAACACATTTGAAAAATGTTGCACCTGTTGAGACAAACAACTTTTCTAGAGCAGTCCTTCAGATGCATACTTGGTGTTAGTCTGTATACAGCCTCCTGGGCACACACATCCCAATGCCCAGCTTTTTCAGTGCATATTTTGGTCCTTACTGCTTCTTTCTGGGCATTTCCCAACTACAAACCTATTTCCTTTCCTGCTTTAGAGATGTAGGAAATTATGTACACCACCCAAGCGTATGCATCTGCTACAGATTGGATGTCCATGTTTGCTTTCCAGCCCTTTAAGGGAGCCTTACTATAAGGATTGATCCAAACATCATCAATTTCACTTTTCAGTACTACTAGGGTCTTTGTTCCAAGGCGTTTATACGCTTGTTTCAAAAAAGCTTTTGAGGTATCCCTTTATAACTGAATAAGTGGTCAATATTCTGATATTGACAATTATCATCAGAGAGAGACATTTTGATGGCATTCAGGACCCGGTCTGCTACTTTCTTTTGCATCTCTTTGGGTTTGCATTTGCAGGGTTCTTTGCTATCTCCCATCTTACACTTGCACGGCTTTTTCTGCTCTTTAACGTGACTAATAAGGTCCCAGTTGAGGCTGGCTTTGGATAGTTAAAGCAACGGTCTTCTTACAGGTCTTTGAATGTCGCTGGACAGATGTCACAATGTCAAGAAGATCTTTGTCTTGTGACTCAGCTCACAGGTGACATACTTATCTATGAATTCCACAACCTCCTTATCGGTGTTTCTTCTATCCAAATAAGACAATGCACATGAAAACACCCACGTTGCTGGAATTCCACCCTTTGAAAAATACAGTGGTATGCAAAAGTTTGGGCACCCTTGTAAATGTTCATGATTTTCCTTAATAAATAATTGGTTGTTTGGATAACAAATTCCAGTTAAATTTATCATATAGGAGACAAACACAGTGATATTTGAGAAGTGAAATAAAGTTTATTCGATTTACAGAAAGTGTGCTAGAATTATTTAAACAGAATTAGGCATGTGCATAAGTTTAGGCACCCTTGCATCTTATTGATTTTAATACTCTTAGCACTAATTATTGGAACTCAAAATTGTTTTGGTAACCTCAGTGATCCTTGATCTTAGGGTCTGGATTCTGGTGGGAGGTATTTTGGACCATTCTTCTCTGCAGATCATCTCTAGTTCAGTCAGGTTTGATGGTTTCCGAGCATGGACCGCCCGTTTTAAAGCACACCATACATTTTCAATAATATTCAGGTCTGGGGACTGAGACGGCCATTCCAGGATGTTGTACTTGTTCCTCTGCATGAATGCCTTAGTAGATTTTGAGCAGTGTTTAGGATCATTGTCTTGTTGAAAGATCCAGCCCCGGCGCAACTTCAACTTTGTCACTGATTCCTGGACATTGTTCTCCAGAATCTGCTGATATTGAGAGGAATCCATGCGCCCCTCAACTTTAACAAGATTCCCAGTGCCTGCACTGGACACACAGCCCCACAGCATGATGGAACCACCACCAAACTTTACTGTAGGTAGCAAGTGCTTTTCTTGGAGTGCTGTGTTCTTTTTCCGCCATGCATAACGCCCCTGGTTATGCCCAAATAACTCTATTTTAGTTTCATCAGTCCACAGCACCTTGTTCCAAAATGAAGCTGGCTTGTCCAAATGTGCTTTAGCATACCTCAAGCGACCCCGTTTGTGGCGTGTGCAGAGAAAAGGCTTTTTCCGCATTACTCTTCCATACAGCATCTCCTTGTGTAAAGTGCGCTGAATAGTGGAACGATGCACAGTGACACCATCTGCAGCAAGCTGATGTTGTAGGTCTTTGGAGCTGGTCTGCGGGTTGACTGTGACTGTCCTCACCATCCTGCGCCGCTGCCTTTCGGAGATCTTTCTTGGTCTTCCACTTCGGGCCTTAACTAGAACTGTGCCTGTGGTCTTCCAATTCCTCACAATGTTCCTCACAGTTGAAACTGAAAGCTTAAATCGCTGGGATAGCTTTTTGTATCCCTCCTCTAAACCATGATGTTGAATAATCTTTGTTTTCAGGTCATTTGAGAGGTGTTTTGAGGCTCCCATGTTGCCACTAATCAGAGAAGATGCAAAGAGGAAACACCTAGAATTTTCCTACTTAAATACCCTGACTCATGATTGGATTCACCTGTGTATGGAGATCAAGGATCACTGAGGTTACCAAAACAATTTTGAGTTCCAATAATTAGTGCTAAGAGTATTAAAATCAATAAGATGCAAGGGTGCCTAAACTTATGCACATGCCTAATTCTGTTTAAATAATTCTAGCACACTTTCTGTAAATCGAATAAACTTTATTTCACTTCTCAAATATCACTGTGTTTGTCTCCTATATGATAAATTTAACTGGAATTTGTTATCCAAACAACCAATTATTTATTAAGGAAAATCATGAACATTTACAAGGGTGCCCAAACTTTTGCATACCACTGTATTTGTAACCACCCCTATTGGATGTGAGGGGGACATAATCACCTCCTTCATGAAAATATGCATCGATAATCAAACAGTCTGGCCACTGCGATAGGATTGTGATGCAAAAATCACACTTGTTGGCCACTCTAACTGCTCAGCTGTTGCTAAACGACCCTCCTGTCTTTTATATGTAGTTAAATATATATATATATATATATATATATATATATATATATATATATATAGTTAAGAAAACTTTCTCATCGCATATCTTCTAAGGGAAATGAGCAAAACCAGGTAGGGATCCCAAGCTGCCCAACACACAGTCAGATATTATTTTTTGGTCTCTGTCAAAATCTGGAGTGCCTCTAATAGGCTGAGGAAAACAAAAGCCATCATCAAACTCCAGCAGCTTCTTTAAGGACTCAACTTGCTCAAGGTTTAACAAGTACTGGGCATAAAATATATACTCAACATTCTGTGCAAGCCTGCCATTGGCACTCAACAGCCTATTATTGAAATAGCGAGACAAAATCAACCTAAGTTGCCTTCTCTCATGAAAAGTATTGTTCCCTTCTGGAATTAATACTGCAAAAAAACTTAGCCTCAATAGCAGTATCTGACAACAACTTCACTGGATTATTACCTTCCACAACTACAAATACTGCCTCCTGAATCTCCACCTCTGTTGCCCATGTTCCTACATAACCCATTTTAGACTTTCTAACAAATCAGAGGTATACTCGCATCTCAAAAAACTCCTGTAAAACTGTGCTGTACTTTCTAAATGGTTAACAACAACCAGCCTAATCTTTCTATGGTTTCTTTGTGTCCCACTAACAGCCTGACTAAGTGCCCTAAAGAAACAATTACCATCCTCTTGTATTTTCAACTTCTTACAAATGGTCTGAGCTATGTCTGCACCAATGGGATTGAAGTCCATGTCTGCATTCCTATGTTCACTAACATCACATCTGGCTCCATCTCAATGATTTCTCTGTCTACTTTTTCTCTCTTTGCCTTTTCATGTCCTATGGGACCTGTGGGCGTGATATTCATTCCACAAGGCTCAAACTGCTTTGAGCAACTAAACACACTATAGCAAACTTGCAGATGTGATCAACACGTCATCCAAGCTTTCAACGACAGCAGCTACACTCTCCCCTGCACCATGTGCCTGCATTTCAAGTGCATTGCGTGCATGAGAGTCCACTACTGCATACGGAGCATCCTGAGCAATGATGGAGCAAGTGTTTCCTGCTACTATCAGGAAAGATGTCATACTGCCCACAAATCCGTGCCAATGCTTCTCTTAAAGAAACGTAGGCACCTATGTCTATTAACTCTCCATGCACTTTTTCACCGGACACCACATCTTTCTTCAAACTCAAAGCTGTGTCCAAAAATGACACACGTTTAGGCAGCTCTGACACAGGAAGGAATCGACTACTATGAGACACTACATATGCATCATACAATGAATTATAGACCATCACCTAACACAGACACCTCATCCAGGTCAGCTGGCTGCCATGAAAACACGTTGTTTAGCTACAGGAACCAGGCTAATAGCCATACACTGAACACCTCCATGTACAAATCGGCTATCTTCCTGATGGAATGAGCCCTGTACTGACCTGACAGGAGCAGCAGGCCTGATTGTGCTGCAGCCACACAAACCCTCTGCCTCTTCAACTACTACACCAATTACCTTACCTTCAACCGCAGAACAGGTGTCCTCACCAGACCCCTCTGCTTGCGATGAATGGACAACCAGCAGCTACAAAAAAAACAAAGTAACACATATTATTACAAACACTATCATTCTTTGCTCCATCAAAGACGCCTGCCAACGCAGCCAGTGACGACCTGCACTTATAAAATAAATATTAGACACACAGACACTCAAATCTGAAACAATTTTGTTCTGTTTCCTGACTCTTGTTAGACAGGCTTTAAACCCTATTTAACTACATAAAAATAATAGTGTTTAAATCTTTTTTCAATACAAAAAATATGATACAAATATTCTAATACACATTGAACTAAGGTGAAAATATCAGGATTTGAATCGGGGTTTATTTCATTTTTATTTTATAAAGTACATCCCAAAACAAATACATAAATTGTTGGGTATGAAGTAATGACATTTATTGATCTTAGTCTTTTTCACAGATTATATAGTTAAGTTGCAAAAACGTTAATCTGCTGAATATTTAACACATGTATGTATAACTATCCATGTATGACCGTAACCACATGGAAAGATTTCCCATGACACCTCGTGTTCTCGGCTGCCACCGGTCACGTGCCATATCGACAGCCAGAGCGCAAAGACGATATGATGCGCCAACTTCAATAATGTGTTAAGTGCACTTCCACCCAAAACAGGCCGTGTTCAGAGGGAGGGGTCTATAATGCCACCAGACAATAATTTTAAATACTGTATCTCAGCTGTTTTCGCCAATTTGCACCAAATTCTCTCAAATGGAACAAACACTAATCCCCAACATTGGGATACGTGACATTGGAGTATTTCCACCGGTCACTTTTTCGGACCTTGTAACGCTGCTTTAATTTAGTATGTAATTTTGTGACTTTAGAATCATTTGTGTTGTAGTTTTGTGTGTTTTGTCTTTTTTAGGTATATTTTTTGTATTGTGTTTCTGTTCCATTTCATTTTCTATGTTTCATTTTGTGTTAATGCAGTCGTTATGTGTCTTTTTTCACTAATTCTGTATGTGTTTTTAAGTCATTCTGTGCATTTACTTTGGGAGATGCACAGAATTACAGCGGTGGCCTCATGTGGCCCATGGGCCACCATTTGCCTATGCATGTGCAGGCCTGTAGGGTCCATTTCATTTTTTCCCTAAACCAGTGATTTATTACGTTTTATTGCTTTTATGAGGACTGGGATTGTATTCTACTGTTGTATTGTATTTCCTGTAAAGTGTTAAAAACTAACTTTTGTAAAAACCTGTTAAATCAATCTTGGTACTATTTTTTTATACACATATGTTGACTTGATTTTTGTTTCCGTGTAGTCTTGATATGAAGCCCTTTAACGAAAAGCTTTTTCATGTAACTCACCTGTTTTTATAACTGAATACTTAAAATGCTTTTAATGTACTTTATTTAACATGTTGACACGTATAACAACTCTGTATTCTGCCTAATTTTGTATAAAAAAAAAAATCAACTCAAACAACTCAGTTGTTCTTTCTTACTTCATTGACGGGTAGTATCGACCAGGTTGGATTTCTTTAAGGGATTCATTAATGGCTTCTTTGTCTACTATAACATGAATTCCTTCACCACTATCAGCTGCTCAGCCCAGTAGAAGGAGGAGTGCGTCCGAATAGTCCCTCCTATCTCCTTTCCTATCCACTGTTCCTTGACCCCCGGAAGTGTTTAAGTGTTGGCTCAATGCTACTTTTATTACCTCCTTTAGCCTAGGAAACATTGATGCATCCTTTACCAAAGGAGACAAGATAATGCTGACCCACAATTCCTTGTGGCAACAATATTTAAAGGGACATGCACACTCTCGCGCTCGCGGAAACTCACGATAAGTAACGGAGATCATGTAAGTTACCAATGCAGTAATATGCTTTAAACAACTTTAAATAATCAAAAACCCATATCTTATTATATGTAAGACATATTCTTTGATTATAACTGACATAAAACACTGTGGTTCAAGAATAAGGGATCAGAGACATTTTTAGCTACATTATATTTTATTCAAAATATTTCTGACTGGAAGGTGAGCGTGAGCAACCATTCTCAATGTAACGTTCTTTTAGTTTCGCTTTTGTTCCTCGTCGCCTCTATTCCTTTGATTTACATTCAAACCTTGTGATTTTTTTTAGATATAACAGCGGAAAGTTTTATAAATGCACTTTTAGTCAATTTTCGGACATATTTCTTAACTATCAACTTTTCGTAACCCACCACAGACCTGAGTCATCACAAGTGATCTATCACAAAGTGTCATCTTTCATGTTGGAGCACAAACACGTAGTACAAAAAATTAAAAGTACATCAACCTTGAACATTAGCCTTTGAGCTGGATCAATAAATCACCAGTTTCAAGACGATACCAATAGATGTATCAATCCACATAGATTGTTACACCCTTATTGTTCAGTAGGGATGTAATGATTAAACATAAGGCAGTTAAAAATCGACTCATAGGTACCATGGTTCATATCGATACTCTGAAAATTGAATCGCAGTACTTCTTTTAAACAGCAGAGGGCTATATATTTATTCTTCTCTTGTCCAGAAGTGGAGGCAGCGGGCGGAATCTGCTACTACTTTCTTTCTGGCCGCCTTCTATTCTTAAACATGTTCATAAATGATTCCTTACCCCTTTAGAACCGAAAGAATATCTGTATTATTACATGAATATCTGTAAAAGTCACGTTTTTCTATTAGCGCTGTCTGCTAGTATAGCATATCTTCTTCACTGCAAGAATATCTGCATGCCAACAGACCACTGGGTTACCAGTGCCCTCTGCTGGTCCAAACAAATATCTGATGTAAATACAATACAATAACTGCACAAAATACATTTTCAGTTGCACTTTTAAAAACAAAAAGAACTATTACGCAGTTTTGCATTGTTTACTATAGAACCAGAATTTAAATTAATAGGCTTCTTCTTCATTTGTATTATTCCTTTATTTATTTCATTCAAGATTTATTTTTAGTTAAATTGCATTGTTTGGAATTGTTTATCAAGGAATTCTTTTGACAATGAAAAATAAAAGGAAAATAGTACCCATTTTGTAAAAGTAATCGTCAGAGAATTAATCGGGAACCCAGTATCGCGAATTGAATCGTATCGGGAGTTGAGTGAATCGTTACATCCCTATTGTTCAGTATACGTACACGAAAACTGGATTTACCGGCAAGGTCCTATGATTGCACAATGGTATTTTTTAAAATTGATTAATACAGATTCAGAGACTATACATTTATCACTGTTCATGTGTGTAAATAACAGAGGTGACATAAGTACTCGCCGTCAGTACTCAAGGAAAAGTATAGATACTTGAAGAAAAAGTGACTCTGGTAAAAGTACTGAAGTTGCTCCCTTACTTTAGTAAAAGTAAAAAAGTACATGCTGTTAAATGTACATAAGAAAGTAAAACAAATGTCCTTTCAATAATAAGACAGGGTTTTTGAACCAGCAAATGCCATATCTTTTATTTCTTTAAGAGCTTGTAGAATACTGGTACACGGTAACAAGTTAAATCTGTTCCCTTTGAACACCTGGAGAATTGAGCACTCATAATAGATAAAATGTGTCAGGAAAAAAATAAGTGCAAATGCTCAATAAAACCCAGAGCAGCTTTGAGTTTAACATTTTTAAGAATTTGTAGAAAACTGGTACATAAAAATGAATAAAATGTTCACCTGGAGAATTTAGCACTGATAATAAATACAATCATTAAACAAAATGTTTCAAGACCAAAAAGGGGAAGAGCTCAATTAAACCCTGGTCTATAATGATTATGATTTCCTACTTGATAATTGAGAAATATTTATTATTATCAGGTTAAACTGATAGCATGTCTTTGTCCTTTAGGCGTGTCCACAGAGAATCATCCTCTTCTAATAAAGGTTTGTTTGTTAATCCTGTAAGTGTCACAGCTGGGGGAGGAAACAACACAAGTGGTCCCAGTACTAAAGGTACTAGACACCCACATATAATCGGAAGGAAAAATGGAATGACAAACAACGACAGACAGAGGGAGGGCCTGAGTTTCCATAGAAACCATCTCGACTGTTCCTGGAAGCAGGAGAAAAGGTGTCGGCTCAGGTGGTGCAGGACTGATTGACCAAATAAGTGCTGACAGTCCACACAGCAGTGCAGCTTTTCTGTGGCTGAGCCTAGACTGACCACACAGGACACTCAGGTAAGACGTTTGCACTAAGTGCCATCTTAGGGACCTTGTTTTTTATCTATTTTTGATTTTATTTTTTGAAATTTCTGGTATAAAAGAAAAAAAATCTATTGACCCAAATTTGTATTTGGGTCATTTTGATTATGTCATTTAAGGGTTTAGTGATTATTGTTAAGTTCATTAAAGAACAACTGAGAAAAAAGAAAGGAATGTAACAGAGGAGAGAGACGGACCAATATAAAACATTGAATGTGCAACATGCTTCTACGATGACGTGCATCATCAAAATGTCAGCTGCTTTGATTTTAATGTGTTCATTTCATCAGAGTTTTTCAACAACACTAGACCAGGGGTCACCAACCTTTCTGAAAACTGAACTACTGTATACTGTGTAACAAATTCCTTGTACTGTCCTCAAAACTGTACATGGCAAATAAAACATTTCTGATTCTGATTCTGATTCTGAAAAACCTCCTTAAATACTACATTTTCATGGTTTCACTTTAATTAGAGGGTAAGATAATAAGAATGGCTAGCAGGCACTTAAACAGGTCGGAAATATTTACGTTTCAACATGCAACACTATTTCTCCTAATTTCATAGAAAATCCCCATGTTGCTATTTTACTTCGTATTTTATTTCGTAAATCATATAAAATTTGTAAAAAATCAACCTTGCGTTTTTTTTAAATTATTTCATTTATATCATATTATTATATATTATATAACAGCACAACCCATACAGCAAATCTGCAGCATTTAAAAACATTTGTCACAATGTTTCAGTGAAAATAAACATTTAATACCAAAACTTTATCACGTGCAGCAATATTTAACTCTACTACATCTGTCATATGTTTTTATCTTTGTGAGTTTGAATCCTGGAAAGTTCATCAGATTTCAGATGGAGCTCCTGAGGGCCCCTCACATGCTCCATGAGGGCTACCTGGGGCCACAGTACCGTGTTGGTGAAACCTGAACTAGACTATGACTAATTTTAAAAAAATTGCATGTTGACGAAAACTACATTAAAGCTTATTTATGTTTTTGTCGACTAATAAATACGAAACTATCATTTGTCACGTGACGAATTCAAGTCAGAACTCATGTGATCATGTGCTCTTATGCATTGATCACATAAAATATATAATTAATACCTTCTATCTTTTAACAATAAATTCATAAACTCTGCTTTGTATTTTAGTCGACTAAAATTTTAATGTCCTTGAGTTGACTAAAACAAGATTATAACTGTAATAGTCCAGATTGCTATGTTTTGGCAAAAATTAGGTCGCATTTTTGTCAAAAGACGAGCCAAAACTAAATCAAAATTAACTCCAAACAAAACTACGGTTTATATTTATCCCCTAAAACCTACACTTAAATATTAGTACAAGATCATTTCAGATTCAAATGAAATTATTACAATAAAAACTAAAATAGACTACTAATGTAATAAACAATACACCACAGCTGACAAATAACAATGTCAATGATAGACATAAATACAATTAAAACAGTTTTATAAAGTGCAACCATTGTAAAAATGGGATTAGTGTTTGTAACTAATGAAATGTACTAAAAAATATATTCAATTCAATGATAATTCTATTAAGAGTTTTCATTTTCTTCTGTAATTCCAACCCAACTATTCTGTTCACATATCTTTGCAGGGGTTGATCTAAAAAGCTTTTCCATTTATTGTTATAATAAAGTGCTGGCATCACAAATATACGTGTAACCACCTGAAAAAGTACTTATTCCTTCATATATTCACGAAACTCCATGAGGGATTCTTTTATAACAACGTCATGTCCAAATTGCTAATGCTAAGAACCCAGTTTGGTTTTCGGTAGTGGTTGGACGATACACTGATATCGTGATACAATACAATAATGGGCTCTCCAATACGGTATTGTACAATATTTTTGGGAGGGGAAAAATGAAAAAAAAAATTGCAGTTCTTATTGATTTTATTTCACTTCATCTCTGGGTATGACCTTATCAACTCAATAGAAATGTAAAACAATCAGTCTGGTATGTTGTAAATTGTGTGGATCTTTTTTTTTTTTAATTTATGTGCAGCTAAATGAGTCAAAGAACAGTTTGCAGGTTTCACATGAACAACGTTCCCCATTGTATTTTCTGAACCTTTAAACATCATTGACCATGATTTCGGTTGTTTTTCCCGTACGTAGACCTCTTCTTACATCTTGTTTGTGTTGCCAATCTGTTAATATGTCGTGTTACTGGTTGACACATTACCCCTATTTACACAAAGCTGTGAGTAAAGTGCTGGCATAACCTGCCTGTGGTTGGGCTGCTGTTTGTGCTTCTCTGGACATGCAGGTGAACAGCTTCATGCTGTTTATCATGGTGCTGAATAACTATAGCCGTTGTATTGAAACAGAAAACACAGCATGCATTAAGACTGAGCAGAAAACAGGTTTTTTTTTTTTTTTTTTTAGCAGATGCATGGAGACACATGGGATATGTGTGGTTACTTATTACGGAGTCAATGAGGTGAGAAGAGACTGAATCAGCAGCATAGGCTCATACACAGGATGGCAGAGAGAACTCTAATTACCACCATAGAGCAGGAGGTATTCAACGACATTCTGTACAGGTTATTGATCAGATTATTGCAGTGTGACTGAGTGACAGTTAAAATCTCTTTCCTTGGTCATCATCACCTTCATCATCATCGCTGTAAAGCGTGACCGAGTTAGATGCTGGAGATATTAGGAAATAACGCGGCAGAGGTTTTTTGGGGCAAACACAAGAAACAGTAAGAATGAACCCTCCTTTTCTGCCTTACAGACATATTAGTCAGCATTTGCTGCAAAATACACTACATCATACCCAGGACTTGAACCGAACGTTTATTTTAGAATGTGGGATTAAAATTGGAGGACCCTGAAAAAAGATGAACACGTCCCAGGTCTGTTTGTTGTGAGACTTAAACCCAGAACCTCTCACCACTACCCCAAATTACGGCCAGCTATCACCAAAAAAAGCTATTAGAGTTAAACGGAAAAAAAGTTAAACCCAGTTTGGTTATTTTGGTTAGAAAATGATTCAATAAAATATTTAGTACTAGGATTTCAAAAGAAAGTACTAATGTTAGTATTTATTTACAGGTACACCTGCCACCTACAATCTGGGGACGCAAGAATGACTGAGGGGAAGCCCATAAAACACTTTTCTTTTGTATAGAACTCTCTATCCCACATCATGTCATCTAATGGAGGATTTCCTCCAAACGTAAGCTTGGAAATATTCCTTGGTAATCCCAGAGCTTCGTCACCCTTGCCTGAAGCATCAACTCCACAGTGCAGCATCGATGAATCCTACAAATACATCTTTCTCCCAATTTGTTACTCTTTTACTTTTATCTTCAGCATCTCCCTGAACTCTGTGATCCTCTACCGTTCTTTTCGCCAGACCAAGCGTTGGAATGCGTCCCTGATCTACATGGTGAACCTCGCTACCACAGATTTTATGTATGGTCTGTCACTGCCCTTTCTCGTGGCTAGTTACATCATACGGGACCGCTGGGTCTTTGGGGACTTCATGTGCCGCCTGGTACGCTTTCTTTTTTACTTTAACCTCTACTGCTCCATCTTCTTCCTCACCTGCATCTCTGTGCACAGGTACCTAGGTATCTGCCACCCAATGAAAGTCATTACTCTGGAGTCCAAGAAGGCTGTCAAGTCCATCTGTGTCCTGGTTTGGATAGTGGTTTTTGCTTTGACCTGCCCCATCTTTCGCTTTGCTCAAACTGGCCATGTGACAAGAATGGCAGGACTTGGGAGCAAAGAAAGCACAATGACTGTCAATCTAAGCTACCAGGTGGTGTCAGGGGATGATAACGCTACCTCCATTACCATGGGAGGTTCAATAGAGGAGTACCAGAACTGTTGGGACGATGCCATTGATAAGGAGTTTTCTGATTACGTGCCCTATGGCATCACACTCCATTTGCTGGGCTTTTTTGTGCCCTTTTCCATAATAGCCTGGTGTTACTCTCATGTCGTTTTGACCATTTTTAAGACTCTGCATTCACAGCCTTCAACACGCAGAGTTCAAGGAGATAAAAATCACAAAAGGCACACAAAGAGACATAAAAACTGCTCCGTGTTTGAGAGTACAGGCAGTACCAGTCTGTCAAGAGCAGTGGCTCAAGAAGAAGGGATATCCATCCTCCTCGGTGCTCGTTCTCCATATGCCAGTCGCAGACGAAAATCTATCAAGACTATCATAACCATCACCCTCCTGTTTGCACTGTGTTTCCTCCCATTTCATGTAACCAGAACCATATTCCTTCTGCTCAAAATCCTCAAGGGAGTCTCCTGTCACACCATGACCACTGTGTCCATGTGCTACAAGATTACCAGACCTTTGGCGTCATTCAATGCATGGCTCAATGCCCTCCTTTACTTCCTGATAAAAGACAAAGGGGGAACCCAGTGCTGCTGGCCAGTAAAGACCACCCAGGAACATGGAGGGCTTCTGCTGCCACTGAGAATAACAGAGAAAGATGGATGGAAACCGGAGGATGGAAACAACAAAAACAAGTGCAGTGCAATTCCCAGTACAACAAATGTGAAAAGCACCAACATTAAGCACATCGTTGAGTAAAATGATTGGAATGACTTTTCCCTCTTACCTGAAAAACGCCTGTTTAATCAATTGTCTTGTCGCCGCTTTTTATGTTAATCTGAAGTGTTAAGAAAAATATCTTTTTAAGAGTGGCTAAACCCCAGAACCACTTTTTCCTGCTGAAAACAAATGTATTTGGTATGAAGTAGTTGTTGATTGATTCTTGTCCAATTCTAGACATTTTGACAAAATATATAAATTTGCTGTATTTTATTGTAAGCCAATTTTTCTATTGGCTAAGAATGGTGGTTTGACATTTTGATGGCTTCTTACGTCCAACCAGCACTGTTGGCCCCGCCCCTCCCATTAAAGCTAGCACCTGTCGACTCTGCAATCTGTGAATTAGAGAATTGTGAATAGATAGGTACAGTGAGTATTGAGTAGGTAGTTAGCATAAATTGTTCTTTGAAGATTTTAAAGTATAGAGTCTTAACTGCCCCATAATCAAGGCATTTTTTTACCTTCCATTTAAAAGCTCAGGTTTAGACTTTAATTTGAGAATGGTATGAAAAACTTGACATTGCAGGTGGTATTTTAAATAACAATCTCATGTCAAATGTAAAGCAGAACACTACATATTCACCTTCTTCATCAATTATAGGCTCGCAAATTCAATAATAGTTGAACAGATCAGTAGGGTCTATATTACAGTAGGGCCCACATTATTTCAGGTCATTTCACTAACACATTATTTCTGAATAAGCTCTGGTCCAAAGTTCTTAGTAGGCTATTGGTTCTTTAGGAATATCATGTTTGTAGGCCCATTATATTACAAAACTTAGAAAACCACATGGAACTGGTTCAACAAAGCTCAGTTTGAAGATAGGTTTGTATCAACACTAGGGTTAGCATGATTACGCTACCATTAGCATCGTGTTTGTCCATCCATCCATCCATCTTCTTCCGCTTAGCCGTTTCCGGGTCGCGGGGGCAGCATCCTCAGTAGGGAGGCCCAGACTTCCCTCTCCCCGGCCACTTCCTCCAGTTTTTCCGGGGGTTCCCCGAGACGTTCCCAAGCCAGCCGAGAGACATAGTCTCTCCAGCGTGTCCTGGGTCTTCCCCGGGGCCTCCTTCCGGAGGGACGTGCCCTGAACGCCTCACTAGGGAGGCGTTCAGGTGTTTGTCCTGAAAGTAAAATAAGTGCAGTGTTTGTCCCTATCCTCTCTTAACAGATGTTAACTAGACACTTCACATCTGTCTCGTTTTCACACTTAAGTACTGTAATATAACAAATGCTCAAATTTCTGCATCACAATGAATTGTTTATAAAATCTGCTTCAAGATCATCTAAATATCTTGTGAAAACTAGTAAATTACTGCTTTGGTGACTTCACTGTGTAAAGTATCCGATCATGAGAATACTGTACTGTAGTGTGATTCATGTGTGGTTCTGTCTTTGAGCCAGTGTGTATTTTTGTTGATTTTACAACACCGCATAAAAATTTGTTTGAGGTTACATGCGAACACTGATCCATGCTTTTAAGCCGTTGAATTAAACATTTCAAACATTCACAGAAGCATCTTACTCGTTTAATTGTTTACAAGACAAATGAAGCATTTTAAGGAAGCAGTCTGGTGCGTGTGCGTAATTATTAACTGATACATAACACAGGAAGCGTTGGTGGCTCCCAGCTGAAACTTCACGCTCTGATGATTCAAATGCAATAGATGGCTTTCTTCAAAGAAAAATAATGCTCGTCTAACATGGCTCGTGGGTGACAAAAATATACATACACATAATGTGCAATTATTTAATAAGAGCAACTGATATCCCTCATTTATTTATACATTCACAAGGAAGAATGTATAATATTATTATTATAACTCATAGTGAGAGCTAATCAGGAACAACGTGGTTTCTTATTAGTTCTTAAAGTGTAATGTCAACATTTAGGATTTTTTTTTCATAGATGCATAAATGCTTATACAGCAAATGTAAAAATACATGGTTTGAAGTATTACACAGAAAGTCTGACTTTAATAAGGTGTCATGAAGGCAGTCATTAAGTGTTGTTCGCAAAATTCTGAAATTTTTGGAGCTATGTTGGCATTTTTTGGGTTAAGTGGAGGGATCTAGTGGGGTTAGGGCTAAAGTTAGGAGTTAGGGTAACGAATGACTTAATGACACCTCATTGATGCTAATGACAGGTGTTATGTAAAAGAGTCAGAACACACAGCTGGCAGCTTGAATATTGAGTTTATTTGAGCCGTCTTTGGCGTCTCTTCACAGTGCCAACACTAGACTCACTCTGACTACAAAAGGCCTAATGAAGCATATTAAAAACCATTGAATGCAAGAAAACAAAACTCTCAAATAATACATGTACCAAAAACTAAAACAAGAACTGCTTCGTCTACATTGTGTCTATGAGAACTCTGGTAACAATGAAAGCAGTCTGGAATGGTAGACCGTGTGCCGCTACCATAGAGCGGGATGTGAATGATCCATCTTCTCCTTTTCACTCTAATTACAAACGCCTCCAAATGAAAGTCCATGACATGTCATCGAGAAAGCAGGGGGAGGTCACCGGGTGTCATGATGAGGCTGGAGTCCAGGCTCAGGTTATCTACACAACAACAAATGTGTGATTTTAATGAAAACATTCAGCAACATGTTTTTATGACACCAGAAAGAAGATTACTGTCCTCATGGTGACGTCATCTGATGCGAGCCGCACTTTATCACTGAATAAACACTGAAGGAGCCTCCTTTGATTTTAGATTTATTTACCAAACGGACAACACTCATTAATGAACATAACATGTAATATGTAAAAGGCATTAGGGCTGGGCGATATCGACCAAAACTCATATCTCGATATACAATATTAATTAGTTCTGGGTTAGATTTGCTGATGCAAAATGCCACACGGGCATATTTATTAACAAACAGCTGCACAATATGTGCGACCTTTAGCCTTTTTGTCCTGTAGGGGACACCATGTGTGGCTTGTTTAGATGAAGGTCTGAGTTAGGACGCATTCACTAATCCATCTAACTGAGCTTTACATGCTGCTCTGAGAAGTAACGAAAGTCACGAGTATTTTGATCTAAAATAAGCTCTAAAAATATATATCAGAAACATTGTGAAGTAGGACACTATTTAACTGTACCCTAAATAATATTAAAAACTTGTACGATATAATTTGTACAGTGTGATTGTATAAATAAAAACAAGTTAAAGAAATAAAGATATATCTCAATATAGGCGATATTGTCATTTTCTATATCACCAAAATAGATAACGCGATACATCTTGAATCACAATATATTGCCCAGCCCTAAAAGGCATGATTATATCTTCAATCTCCTGGTGGACAAAGAAAAGTCACTACAACAATGAATGTATGGGCAGGAGATTTAAAAAGGGCAAACATGATAAAAATCTACACATGCATTTTAGGAAATAAAAAACAAGTGTTTTCATATTTTATATATAATCTTATTAAAAAAAAAATATTTTTTAGGGCTGCAGTAAACTTTTTTTTTTAGTCATCGATTAATCAATCTGTTCCTTAATCAATTAATCATGTAAGAGAAATGACATGTTTTGCAGTCTTTATGCTTCTTGATCTCCTGTCCACACATGCCTTTGAAGAAGACTGGCAGTTGAAACAGTTGAAACACAGCAGATGACAGTTGAAACATTTAAAGAAAATCAAAGCAAATTTCCTGAGAAAAAGTTGTCGGAATGAATGAAACCTTAACATATTATTCAAAAAATCATCTTGTCATAGTCATTACTAGTCATAGTCTAAAATGTATTAGTCGACAAAATGACCACTGAGCCCCAGGTCAGTGGATGTCCTCTCTTTATTTGTGTGTGTGACAGCACACTGCTGCCCCCCAAAGGAAAATAGGTGTAATGCAAAACCAATTCTTTTACTGTAAAGTGATCAATAAAGGATAACATTACCAACATGTTCAAATCAATGGGTGCTGAAGTGTATCACTATGTAAAAAATCTATGAATGAATTATAAAATACCCTTATTAACAGACACATTCTAGATGTGAATATGTATCTGAATTATGATTTATTTAACTGGTCAACAAAATAAAAAATCACACAACATTGATTTAAACCAAAAAGAAAAATGTGGGAGCAGTTCTGACTTTTCAGCAGCCATTTAAAAACAAACAAACAACTTGTACATGTATGTAAATTACTTCTTGTTTGTGAAGAACAATATGAAACAGGGCTGTTGCCTCTAGGGATGTTTTATTTTTTCTATTTTCCTAAAAAAAACCAAAATTTCATCTGTTCTGGTGTTGTATATGTTTCTGCCCAACATTGTCATACACTACATCATGTGTAACAGCACCACTGCTTTAAAATACAGTTTATCTGAATCAGGCACTGTTGTTGGATCAATCTGAAGTTGGAAAGATGACATTTTATTCTGTTCACAGCTTTAACGTTAACGGGTGCTGAACAGTGAAATGAATGTACTACTTTAAGGTGTGTGTTTAAAATGATCACAGTATACGCAGAATGAAACCACAGACTAGTACAATAACTATAGGCCTTCAAAGGAGGTAAACCACTTTGTTTCTTCTGAAAAACTGCACTAACTTTCCCATAAACAGGGCCTCCAATATTCTGTTTCCTACTTTTTTTTTTTTTTTAGGGTTTACCCATTTCCACATCACTTCCATTATGTTCCTGTTTCTTTCCCCGTTTAGATGACTTTACTGGCTAATAAACTGGATGACAATAGAGTCAACTACCTGTTTTTATGCTTCAGGTGATTTACAGAAATGGGAGGGTTATGCTGAAATCACGCGGCAATACGTCGCAAAAGCAACGTTAGCCACACTGCTAGACCCCAAGCAAACGCAAAAAATACCACTGAAATATGTGATATTTGTGAAACCTTTAATTAGCGCCAAATCTTGCCTGCACAGCTGTGTGATTGGAGACGCTTCTGCTGTGATGTGTCACAAGATATAATGATCACCAGTTCAGCTCATACGCCAATAGCTAATCCTGAGCCTTTTTAGATTTGAATGCAGTCATGATAATAATAACTACGCATTAAAAACACACTTCAGATGAAGCTCTGCATCATTTTTCAGTCACAGGATAACATGATCACTAGTCTCACTGCAACACATAGAGAAATGACAGAATTATGGGCAAAACTGGACATATTTACTATTTGTTACACATTCAATCACCAGCTTTTCAGTGAAAAGTGAATGTAACTCGAATATTTGCATTTCCTGACGAAAATGCAAATGCTGACCTTAGCATTAGTTAGCATTAGCACTAACATTAACATCTAAATTAGCATAGCGTCAGCCTAGCATATCATTTGCTAGCATCAACATTAGCCTAGCATTAGAATTATCATTAGCTAGCATTACGCAGCAGAATGAACCTCAGACTAGCATTAGCATTTCCCTAGCATTGACATTAACCTAGCATTAGCTAAGCTAAAACCAAGCAATAGCATGAGCAATAGAAAAAGATAGAATACAATAGATAGAAGGCTTTTATTGTCATCAATGTACAACGAAATTAAAGGACAACTCTGGTGGTGCAAGAGTATATAATAAAATAAAAACACAATAAGCTAGTAAAAATATGAAATGAAATAAAATAAATACAATTAAAAAGTTAAAATGGGTTAAAAAAAGATTTTAAAAAGTAGAAATAGATTGAAAAGGTTGAAAAAGGTTGATGGTAGTAGTTGAACATGTTGGAATGGTTGAATGGTCAAAATGGGTTGAAGAATGGCTGGTGATGAAGGGTTTGAAAGTAAAAAAAAAAAGCTGAAATTTCCAATAGAATCAAATGAAAAAGAAAAAATGTAATAAGTTAAAAAGTTTCAAAGTTTAAAAAAATAGAAAAGTAGAAGCAAAAATCTCGGAAACATACCAAATTTTTTGATAACTTAATTGCCTCCTGCATCCCTCACTAAATACGTGATATTGTCTCAAAACAAGTAATTGAGACATTTCCGTGTCATGCTGGGAACCGATTTTAATTAAAGCAAGAGGAAAAAAATTAAGATTTGTTTTCCGTTTCAAAAAGTCAATGCCGTTTTCAATCACGGAAAATTGGATGCCCTACACCAGTTCCGGCTCAAGCTGTACCTGATGATACGTAGGTGTGTACGGCTGCCATCCAGAGTTTTGTTTTTGAAAACCGACTTTATGACTCCAAATGTAGCGGTTGGCACACGAGCACCACCCCACTGTGTAAAATAGAAGCTTTGATGGCTCATGAGATGGTGATGGTGACCCAAAGCTGTGGAAAATGTATTCTCACAACCAACCAAACAGTACATTTTCCAGTTTAGCCACTTTTCCCCACATTGATTATTGAAGTAAAACATACATTTTTCAACCTTTTTTGAGCCACAGTCCAGCTTTTCATTGAAAAAATCCCAAAGCACACCAACCAGAAATGTTAAAAATAACACGTTGTAGCCCATTTTAACAATATACAGGAGAGGTGGCAAAAGTACTAGTCTTCAGTACTCAAGTAAAAGTATAAATACATATATAGATATAAAAAAACGACTCTGGTAAAAGTGAAAGCATCGAAGTTACTCCCTTACTTGAATTCCATATGTTTTATTTTTTTAAGAACTTGTAGAAAACTGGTACATAGAAACAAGTTCAATCTGTCACCTTTGAACACCTGCAAAATTTTGCACTCATAATAAATACAATATGAAAATAAAATGTGTCAAGAAGAAAAAAAAAGTGCAGATGCTCATTAAAATCCAGAGCAACTTTAAGTTTAACATTTTTAAGAACTTGTAGAAAACGGGTACATGTAAATGAATTAAATCAGTTATTTTTCAATTAAATTAAACCATGTAGATTAGCACTAGCTTCTCGGTTGCTGGTTTGTGTCTTTTTTACATCTTTTTACGCCTTAAAAGTAACCAGCTCATTCTTAAAATGTAAGGAGTAGAAAGTACAGATATTAGTTTAAAAGAGTAAAAAGTAAAAGTAAAAAGTCTCAGAAAAAATGAATACTCAAGTAAAGTACAGATACCAGAAAAAACTATTTAAGTACTGTACTTATCACCTCTGATATACAATCAATAATATTAAAGATTAAATAAACACTAAGAAATAAGTTTTTATGATTTTTTAGTCAAAAGTGCAATTTAAAATCTTTATCTTATATTTATATAATATAAAGATGGATGGATATCCATGTTCTGAGCTGCCTGTTCCTTTTTATGCAGATCACAAGTTAAAGTAGCTTTATTTGCACTTATCCACAGTGGTGGGGGTCTCCTCTCCGCTCTGACCTGCAGCTGAGGTCGGGAGATGCTGCTTTTTTTTTTTTTGCCAACTTTAATGTTCTTATTGATTTTAAGCTGTTGAATGTTTTCTGTTGCACTTTTTGATCATGTGACGCACATTGAGTTGCCTTGTGTATGAAACGCGCTATACAAATACATTTGCCTTGTCTTGAAGCTGACGGCCTGTGGACGGGGAGGGGCTCACGGCAGAAGAAGCAATGGCACATTTGCAGACAATAATTATTCATTAGTTTTAAAAAAAATAATTTAGACCAGTTAGGTGAAATTGAATCATTTTCAGTGGTTGAAAAACCCTGATTTAGGCGACCAGTTCTTTTTTTAAATGGTGGTTTTTAGCTATTTGAAAGAACGTAAAAAGATTGTGTCTGTGTGCGTGTGTGTGTGTGTGTGTGTGTCTCAGAGCAACTTGAGAGCTTCACCTTGGTCAAAGTTGTTGAGTTTTTTGGTGGTTGATCTTTCAGTAAGTCCTTCAATGTCCACCAGATCACTGTTGACATCTGAATCATTTAAAGCACTGAGGGTCACGTCTACACAGAGAGGAGGGGCAAAAGTACTGTATGTCACACACATGCACAACTTTAGAGTGTTTGACTTAATAACAGACAGCAGCAGTATGAACAACAGTAGGCAGTCACTAGGCCTGGGCCGATAATCGATAAATCAATTAACCAGACGGTAAATAAAATGAACACGGTAAGTTTTCCGGCCTCGATATATTGCCATATTCATACGTATTTGCAGCGTAATTACTCTAAAATAGTTTTCCCACGGCCAGGTTATTTTAGATTTAGGTCAATCTAACAGTTATAGTCCGGTAGATGCGGCAACGCTGGACCTACTACGTAGCTTCGGATTGTTACGCCGACTGCACTCAGCGGCCTGTGGAGCAGCGGAGCCTCGTACCAGCGGAGGAGATGTAAGCCGCGTGATCGGAAGCAGAAGCGGGAATGTCGAGTGGGGCTAGCAACCAAGCTAAGTATTTTGTTTTCCTCGTCTTTTGCTTCCTAACAGGCTGGATGACAAGATGGTTCACATGCATTTGAGGTGTTTTTTTTTTTCTTTCTTTCTTAACAGAGACAGGGTCTATTTTATTGTTTTTGTTTGATATTTATTAAAGTGCAATTTTTTGCTAACAGAGACCAAGAGTCCATTTTATTTTAAGTGTTTGTTTTATTTTATCTTGACATTCCAATTCCAATGGTAAAAAAATACTAATGAGAAATACAAGTTGATTTGAAAGGGTGTACTTGCATTATTATGATATATCATTACATTAGTGGTTGATTTGGTCTAAAAAAAAAAATCGACAATAATATCGTTTATCTGCAATAATTTGAGGGGCAATATATCGTCTAGCAAAATATGTCATGAGCCCAGGCCTATCATTCACAACCTTTTAGTAGTTTTATTACAAGCTGAGTGACTTCCCTTGTTCTGCAGATTATCACCAAAGCATTTAGAAAAACTCTGTGTGTGTGTGTGGAATGTTTGCTGATTTAAAACTGTGTATTAGTGTTTCCTGTAATACAGCTCAGGTTGGTCTTTAATGAATGTTGATGATGTGACCCTCAGATCAGACGGTCACATGTTGTGGCTATCTCTGGTGTCAGCCAACACAACCATGGGTGTGATGGTGCAGGACTCACCGGCTGTTTTTGGTTTCCTCAGTGGAGCCTGAGATGAGGTGGCAGTCAATGGTGCTGAAGCGCCCACAAACTGAGCTGCAGACAGAGGCAGGGCAGCTGCAGTGCTCGGGGCTGTCCTGGCGGCTGCGGCGGCGCTTTTCTTGCTGACCTTCTTTGGCCCATCGGAGGCAGGCAGGGCTCCTTCTTCATACAGCTTCCTCTTCACTGTGTTCTTTGTCTGACCGCTGCAGGGAGGGGAACTGAGCCTACTTTACTATTTTTATCAGGGCACACTGGTCAGTGCATTTGTTCAGGTACACACACACACACACACACACACACACACACACACACACACACACACACACACACACACACACACACACACACACACACACACACACACACACACACACACACACACACACACACACACACACACACACACACACACACACAACACACACACACACACACACAAAGCAGACCAAGATGGGCAACTTTTATCACAGTGGGGGCCACAAAAATGTAATGTCTGATCTGAGGGTCACATTATCAACATTCATCTTAGTATTTAGTTAATAACCAATCTGAGCATTAATACTGGAAACAACAAATGTGCATTTTGTGGTCATTTATTGTTTTTTTTGGTGAAATTTACTTGTCCTTTTGTATATTTATATGTAGTTTTTTTTGTAGTCATTTTGTATTTTTGTTGTGTTTTTTTATGTTTTTGGAGTCATTTAGTGTTTTTTTAAGTCGTTTTTTAGCATTACCAGTATATTGACATTTTGTGTACTTTTTATTGTCCTTTTGTATATTTGTAGTTATTTAGTATGGTTTTTGGTTATTTTGTTGAGTTTTGTTGTTATTTAGTGAATCTCTTCTTTTTTTGGTGTATTCATTTTGTATTTTTTATTGTTGTCTTCAGTGCTCTTGAAGTCATCTTGTGTTATTGGAGTAATTTCTGTTATTTTCTGTCATTTATGTGTCTTTTTGTGGTCATTTTGTGTATTTTGATAATATGTTATGCATTTCTGATATCCTTTTGTTTATTTTAATTGTAATTTAAATGTTTTTTGAGTCATGTTGTAGATTTGTGTTGTCATTTTGTCTTCTTTTAATCTTTTGTGTAGTTTTGTCATCATTTTGCATCTTTATTGCCATTTTGTGTATTTGGAGTCAGTTTTTGCATTTACTTTCAGGGAAGCACAAAATTATTCTGAGGGTCACATGTGGTCCCCCATGTCTGATCTATAGCCTCAGCAAAGTCACAGACAGTCACACAACGCTGATGCACAGATGATTCACTTCTCATGCATGTGTGTGTGTGTGTGTGTCTGTGTGTTACCCTGCAAGGCTTGGGTCCACTGCTGGGTGAAGTTGCATGGTGAGCTCTCCAAGCTTTGTGAAGGCAGCTCCAGCAGCAGAAAAAATCTCTCCAACCTACACGTACAGACACACAAAAACACACACACACACAATTAATAATTATTTAAATTATTATTAAATAAAATAATAATAAAAATTGGGGGTTGCAATTTGGCGCTCCTCCAGCAGATGGCACTCTAGACGGCCGCCTAGGTTGCCTGGCAGGAAGCGTGGGAATGCTGTTGTATACCACAGAGGAAATGTGTGTTATTTTAACCTGTTTAGCACAACATTGAGTTGCTGAATGGAGCGATACCTGAAGTTTCTGCACTCTATGTGTTATTTATTGCTTCCAGCGTGCAGAGGTCAATAAACAACATATTTCTATGTCTCTCCCGATATGAGGTTTGAGTGGTGAGCTGTGAGCAAACAGCGGGGGACAGGGGGTACATGGCTCACAGTCACCAGCCTGACTAAACTAAATGTAAAGAATTGTTGTGATCAAATAGCAAGGATTTACGCTTTTCTGGGCTGTGGAAAAGTAACATTTAATTGAAACCATAATGTGCCATTATTGATAAGTTAACCTCATCCGAAATTCCGCTCCATTACAGAAACACTGTTCACTTCCTCCGTTATTCTCTTTCACAGAGTGTTTATAAGAAGCTCCTTAAATTCCAGTTTTCACACTGCCAAAATGCACATCTTTGTTTTTCTTCCTCTCAGCTATGAGGAAGGATGATGATTTTCATCTCGGAAACGTTTATTTCCTTGCAAATGTTTGTTTGGCCTCAGTGGGCGGGGCCTCCGAACCTGGAATATTTGAGGGCGCATCATGTTAATGACAAGCAAATTCAGCCACGGCATTTATCATCACCAGATTATTGGTGAGCTGGGATTCGTAAGATACAAATGTTTCATAAGTCCTACGTTGCTTCAGTCATACGGCACAATGTGCACTCAGATTTGGACCCGTTTTCAGGAAAAGTTGGTAAATGAGGGCCATTTTACTTAGCACCAACGATGGAAGCACCATTTTACCCAGAAAATCAAAAGGTTGTTCTGAACAAGTTTGCGGACGATACCTTTATTTATTAGACCATGTTCGACGACCGTGATTTACTTCACAGTGAGGACACATTATGACTGATTTTGTGTAAGATGTTGTACATTAAAGGTGCATTTCCAACGCAGTTGGTTCTAGATTTGAGCTCTTCTACACTTGAAGTCTGCAGGCCAAAGAGCTTTTAAAAGAGTGTTGTAATGATTCATTGTATTTGTCCAATGGCCTGTTGATATCTGTGTTTCCAACTACTTTAATCATACCTGGCAAATCTCACCAGAGAGAAATGTTTATATGTGGTTATGGCGGTGGAAACAGTCATTTAAGGGACAGTTCCTAGCTCTACAGTAAAGTTGCTGCGTTAGAAATGCATCTTTAAAGTACAGATCTGTCTTAATGTGGATCTTTGTCTTGTCTAGGTGTATAAGCCGTTTCACACTCTTGCTATGGTTTAGTTCTTCCACATTAGGTCAAAGGTCAAGAGGGATAAACTCGCTATGGCTGACGGTGTACGAAGAGACTCTGACAGAGAATTTGATTATTTTCTCCAAGGCAGAAAGACTGAGTTCAGCTGCTAAAGCTAATGCTAAAATTCCAGTTTTGCCTGGCGTTTCAATAGTGACCCAGCTTATAGTCACATGTTGTAAACATGAATCGCTGATCAGTGCTGTTTCATTTATTCAGAATCAGAAAATACTTTATTAAAAACTTAATAAAGTATAATATAAGTATAGTATAAATGGCAAAAAGCGCTGTATTAAAAAAAAAAACCCAACACTAATAATGACCATCACGGACTACAAGCCCCCTCCGCAGACCTGTGACAGTTCCACCTCTCTGCAAAACAACCTCAACAACTTCTTTGCTCGTTTTGAGGCAGACAACAGCACCCCAGCACAGAAGACGCCACCTTCTCCTGGCGACCAGGTACTGACGCTTTCCCGGGATAGCGTGAAGCGATCCCTCCAGAGAACAAATGCACGGAAAGCGCCAGGTCCTGACAACATCCCAGGTCGTGTCCTGAGAGACTGTGCAGAGGAGCTCACAGATGTCCTCACCGACATCTTCAACACGTCACTGAGCCAAGCTGTTGTCCCCACATGCTTCAAAGCCACCACCATCATCCCGGTCCCCAAGAAGCCGTCTCCATCCTGCTACAATGACTACCGCCCGGTCGCACTAACCCCCATCCTCATGAAGTGCTTCGAGCGGCTGGTCATGCAGCACATCAAGTCTGCCCTCCCCTCCACCCTGGACCCCTACCAGTTTGCATATCGGCCTAACCGATCGACCGACGACGCCATCTCCACTGCCCTCCACTCAGCCCTCACCCACCTGGAGACCAAGGACGCCCACGTCAGAATGCTGTTCATCGACTTCAGCTCAGCATTCAACACCATCATCCCGCAGCAGCTCATCCACAAACTGGACAACCTGGGCCTAAGCACCCCCATGTGCAACTGGCTGCTGGACTTCCTGACAGGGAGACCACAGGCAGTTCGGGTCGGCAGTAACACCTCCAGCACCATCATGATGAACACGGGGGCCCCCCAAGGATGTGTGCTGAGCCCCCTCCTCTTCACTCTGCTGACCCATGACTGCGCCCCATCTTCCAGCTCCAACCTCTTCGTTAAGTTCGCGGACGACACGACTGTGGTGGGTCTCATCAACAACAACGATGAGTCAATCTACAGGAGTGAGGTGAGCAGGCTGGCCTCGTGGTGCAAGGACAATAATCTCCATCTGAACGTGGAGAAGACGAAGGAGATTGTTGTGGACTTCAGGAGAACGCACACCCAGCATGCTCCTCTGACCATCGACCACCTGCAGTGGAGAGGGTGAGCAGCACCAAGTTCCTGGGTGTGCACATCTCCGAAGACCTGTCCTGGTGCCTCAACTCTGCATCACTGGCCAAAAAAGCTAATCAGCGCCTTTACTTCCTCCGCAAACTGAGGAGAGCAAGAGCCCCATCCTCCATCATGCACACATTCTACAGTGGCACCATTGAGAGCATCATGTCCAGCTGCATCACCGTGTGGTACGGCGCTTGCACCGTGTCCTGCCGTAAGTCTCTGCAGCGCATCGTGAGAATAGCTGAGAAGATCATTGGTGTCTCTGTTCCCCCCCTTCTGGACATTTACAACTCACGTCTCACCCGCAAAGCCACCAGGATTGCAGGTGACCCCACCCACCCGTCCTACAGCCTCTTCAGCCTACTGCCATCTGGGAGGAGACTGCAGAGTCTCCGTGCTCGAACGAGCAGGCTCAAGAACAGTTTATTCCACCAGGCTGTCAGGAGACTCAACTCCCTCCCTGCTCTCCCTCCCATTCGTCCACTCATCCCCTTTCCCTTTCCTGCCCCTGCCTCCATCCCCCCTCCGCCTCCTTCCACCCTCTGCCCTCAGTTCTCTACCCTCCTTCACCCCTCTGCCCCCCTCTGCTCTCCATCCCCCCCCCCTTCATCCTGCCACAGTCTGGCCCTACAGAACCTGGCATCACCCCCCTCCACCTCCACCGCCCGTGTGCTCCACTAATTCACGCACCCTAAACTCTGCACAGCCGTCATTGTATTGTTATGCTATTTGTACTATTTGCTCACTACCTGACTTTTTAACTTTGTAATTTAATCTGCACTCTGTTTATATTATTAATACTGTAATTTATTTATATTCTACCTCATAGTAATTTATCCACATTCTACCTCATAGTGGAACACTCACAAGTGCCTTGTCTGTCGATTGTCTGTTGTTCGTTATTTGTTGTCCGAATGTCTTTAGTTAAGTTATTTGTTGTATAGTATTGCTAGTTGTTTTTTTGTGTGTTTGTTGTGTGTTTTTGTGTTTTAAGTGCTCTTTTTATGCACTGCAGGTTTGCACTGGGGGTTGGGGGGGGATTGTAATTTCATCTGTGCTGTATGTTTAACATGGTGCATATTTGACAATAAAGAACCTTGAACCTTGAACCTTGATGATAATTATACACACTCAGAAAAAAAAGTAAGACTACACAAACAAAATGTGCACATGAAATGACCTGTCCATCGTGCACTTCCTTTCAATCAATCAATCAATCAATCTTTATTTGTATAGCGCCAAATCATAACCAATGGTATCTCAAGGCACTTTACAGTAGAGCAGTCTTAAGGACGGACTCTTCATTTTATGGATACACACATATGCATATATACGTATATACACATACATATGTATCCCACACCCAACATGAATTCATCATGGCGGCAAGGAAAACCTTCTGTTAAGCAGCAGGAACCTTGTGTGGATCCCATTCCTATGATGAACAGCCATCCACGTTATGCTGTGTTGGGTGTGTGCAGAGAAAAGGGTGGAGACAGAGCCGCTGAGACTCTGTAACTCCACACTGAGGATCCCACGGACCTGCAAGACAAAAGCCAGAAGGAGTACAGGAGCAAACACACAAGGGAGTAAGCAGACATAGAGGGAGTGTTTGAAAGAGGAATGGGACCCTCTCCGGTCCCTCTCTAACCTAAATGACCTCTCTCTTAACGCCCTCTCCAACCTCTCTCCAACCGAGCATGCCAGACCCCCCCCCCCGGCAGTCTATGCCTATTGCATCTTAATTATGAGCTATGAGCTGGTTCCTAACTAAAAGCTTTATCAAAGAGGAATGTTTTGAGCCTAACCTTAAAGGTAGAGAGGGTGTCTGCCCCCCGAACCGTGGTTGGTAGATGGTTCCAGAGAAGTGGGGCCTGATAACTGAAAGCTCTTCCTCCTATACTACTTTTAGAGATGAATGGAACAACGAGTAGTCCAGCATTTTGAGAGCGTAGTGTTCTGGGGGGATTGTATGGCACTACAAGCTCCTTGAGATAGACTGGTGCCTGTCCATTTAGGGCTTTATAAGTGAGAAGAAGAATCTTGAATTCTATTCTATATTTTATGGGAAGTCAATGCAGAGAGGCTAATACAGGAGTAATGTGATCTCTTCTCCTAGTTTTAGTCAGTACACGTGCTGCAGCATTTTGAACCAGCTGAA